>NC_141025.1:28122500-28320000 GCF_052040795.2 Danio rerio | reverse complement strand
CTCATTTCATTTTGCTTCAGGTTAGTCCCTTGTTCATCGGGGGTCGCCACAGTGGAATAAACCACCAACTTATTTAGCATTTGTTTTACAATCATACACTACAGCCAATTTAGGTTATTTAATTCACCTATAGCACTTGTCTTTGGACTGTGGGTGAAACCGGATCACCTGGAGGAAACATGTGAACACAGGGAGAAACTTCCATTTCATGTTGTCTTTAACTATTATATGATACAAATATGAGATTAAAACTTGAAATTAGAGCTGGGCGATATGGCAAATATGCAAACTCAATCTTTTCTTTTTTTTTATTATTATTATTATCTTCTGTAAGGCAAGAATTCTATTCATAAAACTCACCTGAATCGCTCTCAATAGTGTCATAAATCTATTATTATTATAATTTTTTATCAAATTCAGTTTGATATACATTTTACGGCAGGGGTGGGCCAACATCTTGAAGCGGAAAGTGTGAGCATACCTGCAGTCTCTTTTAAAATGTATTATAGAAGTATCGGATCTGGTTTCAGTATCGGCAAATACTCAAAATCAAATGACTCAAAGGCAAAAAAAGGACATCCCTATTGGTCAGTGTATATTAGATAGGACGTCATTGACATTGATATCTTTTGTTTATTAGAGTCCAATAGAGGTGTTTTGTTGTGAACACTAAGGCTACTATTTGGTTTTGTTTGGTTCTTTTCTTTAGCACCTCCATAGTCTTTCTAACATTTTGTTGTTTATAGTCTATATTATAAATAGCTCACTCACTGATTTACTATCACTTCTGTAAATAATACATAATCATGCGTTTACTTAATTCTTGTTGACAATCCTTACTTTGTAGCACAATTTACTTAAATTTCTCAGCTCAAGTGTACAACCACACTCTCTTAGACTGCTAGGAATTGTAACAATTACCAATAGACATAGTGTTGTCTATATTAGCCAATAACTTTACAAATACTCCTATGAAAGCTGAGAATTTTGGCACAGCATTAGGCTAGGATAAGAGTTTGTAGAACAGGATACTTTTAGTCAGTAAATTGTCTGTTAGGGGGAATTGTCAAAGCTAAGCATTACCTTACACATCTTTAAGGTAATCTTTAACCAATGTTCTCTATTTATCTGCGGGTATTCAAAGAAGGAACTATTGCAACCGGTTGCAACCCTGCCTTCAACAGGGCATTTAACCCCAACTTGCTCAAGGGAGATTGTCCAAATATGTTAAACGACTACTTGAATTACTAATATGGTCTTACCCAGGGTTGGACTCCAAAGGCTGCACACTTCCACAACGGGTAACAGGTCATTTCTCAGCTAACTCACACAACATTGGTGTGACCTCCTCCAAACGACTTCTCTCATTGTGCTCATGCGTGAGCTCATGGTGGCGAATGTGACACTTTGCTCAGGGGGTAGAAGCTTTAATAGCACATTAATGTCATCCTCCATCACGCGCTCATGTACTCCCCACCCGCTCTGCATGGCAGCTCCCTCCAGCACAACTCCAAATAAATAATTATCATAACAGACACGACACAAAGTGCTATTAGAGCAATGAAGGGAAGACTTCAGGAATTCAAAAAAAAAAAAAAAAAAAATTACTGAAAGACATATTTTTTCCAATGTTTTAGGATGTTTGTGAAATAGTACATTCAATGCATGTAAGGTTTGAATTTGAAGAAATTTCACTTGTTCCTACTTATGAATCATGACAGGTCTTGCAGTGCAATAGACAAATGTTTTGACGTCAAGTTTATTTTATTTATTTATTTTATTTAGTATGTTGACTGTGAAAAGTTATGCAATGCCAAAAAATGTTTTCCTTGTTGCCATATACAGAATATGCTGCAACAGGTATAGACATGAAATAGCATAAATCAGCTCTTAGGGACTGTTCACAACTTGTCACTTTTTCTAATTGAATTGCTATCCTATTATGAAAAGGGCAGGTGTAAATGTCCTGTGAATTGTGGAGTTGCTAAATGAATTAACGCTAGAACTTCCAATGCAGTCATTTTGACCGCTTTTATTTATTTATTTATTTATTTATTTATTTATTTATTTATTTATTTAATTAATTAATTAATTAATTAATTAATTAATTAATTAATTATTTATTTATTTATTTATTTATTTATTTATTTATTTATTTATTTATTTATTCTTTTTGCAATTTAAAAACTTTGTTGAAAAAAAAACATATATGTATCACCCTGACTTTTCATTCTAACATTGTTATTTTATTAAAATTACAAAACACAAAAGAGTTCTGATTATTTCTACCTGAAACCAAAGAGCATAGAATCACCTAGAGGCGACACTCTGTTGCTGTTTGGGAAACAGCCACTAGATGTCATGTGGCAGCCATTTTGCAATGAAAATTCCAATAGAACAGCAGCACAGATAATTATTGTTAGACACAATAAATTAAAATACTGATTTAAATATGAGTTAAAATATTATAACATATGCTCTCAGCATAAATAAGTATGAAAAGTAAAATAACTTTGAAAAGTAAAATTTTAAACAATATCTCAATGAAAAGTGACAATTTCCAAAATGTTGACAAGACTAAGTTTACTATATCTGGTATCTAAAATATCTTTTCTCACTTATAACATTAAATTAAGGTTAACAAAATAACTTAGATTACAATTGTATTTTTTTAGCTTTACTCAAATAAGAGTGATACAAAAAATGAGTATACCACTGCAAAAACAACTTTATCTAGTTTCTATGGCCTCCATGATTTTTATCGACAGCATTAAAAATCATGAATAAAAAAGGATGAATTTATTTGTTAGAATTCAATCACTTTTGACAAAGTGGGTTTTTACATAACTTTATTAGTCTTTTCTTAACAGACAATACTGGAAAGAATACTATATACTATTATAACATAATACAGCAACAAAAAGTACTGTCAATCCGTTATCAACAGATTTTAAAGTATTAATTTATATTATGCCCGTGCATAAACTATTAAATTAAAGTAATTTCACCTTAAAGTGACAGTTTCAAGAAAACAAATATGGTTAAAATATACTAAACAAGTGTGTAAAATAAACTATTAAAAGTGCTAATAGCAGCAGTCTTGTGATTGTAAATGTTATATTGGCGTCTTTCAGATGTATTTCAGCCTTAATGCGCTTTTTAAATAAATAAATAAAAAACAAAGCAAATGGATGACTGATCGCTTTCACTCCAAAATGGCGGAATCACAAGGCTGTTGCTGGGCACTGCTGTTGCAATGGAACCTTCTATTGAGTGTCGCCTCTTAGTGATTCTAAGCTCTTTGCTGAAACTACAATAGAGGATAAAATGGCCGCATGCTTTTTAGTGTCAGCTACTTTTCTCTCTGACTTTAAATATGCGTGACTCTGTTGCCTGGCAACTTCCTGCTCACATAAACACCTTTTCTGTTGGCCAAAACTTTACTTCAGATATGTCTTTCAAAACAGTACATTCAGTACTGGCAAAAACCCTAATACCCTGCTTGCAAAAGTGAAAATAAAAGTGAGGTGTGGAAGTTTGTGGTTGGTCTACGTAGCCTAACTACAAATTTATAGACTATTATCCATAACTATTGCATTTTTATAGTGATGACTTAATTAAATTTGGTGACATTTATTAATTCATTTTCTTTTCGGCTTAGTCCCATCATCGATTAAGGGTCCCCACAGTGGAACGAACCGCCAACTTATCCAGCATATGTTTTACACAGCGGATGCCCTTCCAGCATTGGGAAACACCCACACACTCTCTGTAGTAATCGTAGGAAACCCACGCCAACATGGGGAGAACATAAAAACTTCACACATAAATGCCAACTGACCCACGTGGGGGTTCGAACCAGCGACCTACTTGCTGTGAGGCGATTGTGCTACCCACTGCGTCACCGTGACGCCCATGACAAACATTCAAAGCTTAATTTTAATATCTCTATAGAAGCTTTAAATTTAAATATGACGTGACAATATGAAACTGTTTATAAATGACCGCTATGGTTATTCTAGTAGTTATAGAATTCTGGTAGTTCCAGTGTTAATTTTTTTTTCTATAAAATGAGGAGGTTGTGGATAAATTAGGAGGACACTCATGAAAATGTTTGCTTTTAGTATAATTGTGTAAATAAGTGATTTGAACTTTGGACAACCTGTGCACAAAATATATGTGTCAAACTTCAAAAGAAACTCAGCCCAAATTGTTTACAACCACTTAACTTTAAAAAATAAATGACAATGTATTCTAGTTTTATTTGTATATAGCACTGGATTTGATGATCAGATCTATATCTGTTTAGCAGGTACACATTTATGGGCAAAGTGCAAAAGCCAATAGAACCTTTTAGGTAGGCATTATGGTCCTGATAAAACTGTCTACACCCATTGACACATGCACAGCTTGTGAGCTAATGACCTCTTATATCTGTAAGGAACGATCGGAAACAAAGAAGTGTGTAAGTAGAAAAAGAATGGTGTTACCCTCCTGATTAATACATAAATAAATTACACTAGTTTAGCACGTCATGTCTGATGGCTCCATATTTAAGGTTATTTATTTTAGGGTAACAGAAATTAAAAAATAAACAGTACTGGTCATTAATTTCAATAACTTATACAATTTGCTAATATGTAAGTTATATTGAATGGCTTTTTAGTGGCGGCCTTCTGTTAATCATGGTTAAAATGTATGTCAAGTCACTGTCCACTGCTGTGTCACTGACAAAAGCAGTGTGGGCACTTGAGTAGTCATGATACCATTATTACTCTTACGATACCAGACCAGCTAAAGTATAATGATACCAAGTAGAACTGCAATACTGTAATTCAAAACTTAAATTATGAAGAAAATTGTCAAAAATAATATATGTTAAGTTATAATAGGCCTACTTGGATTTAATTCTCTTAAGGCCAAAAAGTATTATTTGCACCTCACTCCATCTAAAATTTATTCACTCTTTTTGTTTATTTTGTAGGTAACTGACCAACAAAAAATACATTAAAATAAGGATACAAATTTTACCGAATGAAATTTTTACAAAAGAGCATTTTTGCCAACAAAATTAGGCTATATAAAGTGGTCAAAAATTGTTTTAATGTTTTCTGTTGCTATTTTGGGTATTTCATCCGTTTTATCTTTCAGTATTTTCAGGTAACAATGCAAAGTAATTTAAAATTTTACTTTGTGAGTCTTTCTTTTAAAGAGATTGTTGCGGTTGTTGCTACTAAATCATATTAACAGGAACACAAATTAATCAATTCAGATGTGGGTTCGAACTGAAGCGCTAGAAAAGTGCAATAAGCTACTATAAAAGGCATGACTTCTACACAGTTTTGCACCCTTAAAGGGCTCCACGGACTATTTAAATAAAATGTTCTATTGTTGCACAAACGTGTGAGCATTTTAGCCACTTTTCCACGTGCAACATTATCTATTGTAGATAAACCATATATGACAATACTACCTTTTACAAACTACAGTGGCACTGCCGGTTTTTTGAAGCCATAGTATTGTTATACTACCATAGTACCAGTAAACTGTGCAACCCTAGTAGGTACAGAGTGTGCAGTAGCTTTAGATAATGCTGTTATAGGCCCAGATTAGAGGAACATCAGCACCAAAAATGTTTCCGCGTTAAGTGAAATGAAGGCTAATGCCCAACACTTGTCCTCTTTCACTATACAGTTTGAAGCACTGCTAAAGTTCTCCACCTCTGTCTTTTATTTGCAGTCAGCCTCTATCAATTGTAGCACTTCCTCCGAAAGCAGTGTGTTTTTTTGGAGCTGTCCCTAACAGATGTCAACACCACATCACATGTCAGCTCCAACGCATCATAACTCGCAGTGGTCAGCTGGAGCTCTCATCACGGAGCTGGACTGAGCCACATGAGCTACAGCTGCCCTCAAGCCTGGCTGTGCAGTCACTGGAAAGAGATTTCATCAATCTGAGACAGAGGAGAGATGAAATGAGTATAAATATAACCCAAGTGACAACAGCGACATAGCTTTAGCCTTACATTGGTGTTTAAGAGAAGTTCAGTTTATGAGCACAATCGAACTTCAGTTTGTTAAAACTTTTTTGACAATGACAATATCTAAAAAGACATGCCAAAAAAGAGATCAAAAATCAAATGGAGTGATTTATAACTCTGTTTGAAATACACTATACTACTATACACTATACTTAATACACTCCACTAACATTATTTAACTAGTTTAAAGAAAAAAAGCAGTTAATTTTGACTTTTAATTTCTGAAAACAAAACCGTATTATAACTTGTCTAGAAACTGCTTCTAGATTTAAACATTTTTAGATATTTGGATTAGAAACAAGTCAAAACATCTAGGCAAGTAATTTTTATTTATTAATTTTTTCGGCAGTGTATTCATAAAAGATACACATTGCTTGGGAAACTAGAATGTTTATATTATAAAGTATTTAGAGTAAAGTATTTTGGGAGAAGTTGATGAGTACACATTCTGTAAATCCTGCAGCTCTGAACTCTAAAGTCCCTTTAAGGCAAGACATTTCAATCGACGGCCATCTCGGAAATTTTTCAGTATACTCAGGCATTCTATTTGAATGGGGAATCATTAAAATCTCTAAAACTGTTTGCCAAGTCTACCATTACCATTACAAAACTTATTTGGAATTTGGAATCACCAATAAATCTAAACAACGGTGTCTTCCGTTTAGTTTCTAAACGTTTAAGTCAAACAAAACCTTTTTTCAGGTTGCCCATGTAATGCGCATGCATACTCGAAGAGAACAAGATCACAACACCAACCTCATTTATGGCTTTGTTACACATTATCATTCTCTGAATAATGCCTTGTTCGATCACGCTGGTCTTCTGATGTAGTTCCCAACTTGATAGCATGATCTCCTCCCAAATAACAGCAGCCTCTTTGTTTACAAGTATGTGGGCGTTTGTTGTTTAGTTTCTATAATGTGATGTGCGTTTGAGGGGACTGACTCAACCTTGGGTAACTTTCATACGGCTTACAAAACTAAAGAACATTTGTTTCCAAGTCTAGTTGGTTTATTTAAAAGAAGAGATTTCAACCTTTATGTGCATATATTTCTCATGTTTGAGAAGCAGTTATTAGCTGAAATTTCAATGTATTTGCTGACCCTAGAGGGTTCATAACACCTGCAGAAACTGTCATAAAGAACACATGTCTGGTCCGACCCCCTCTCCCGGAGAAACGTCAGTCTATAGAAATCAACGATTGGCTCCTGTACTAGAAGGCAGGTATACTATACAAAAAACTATATAGTGTTATGTATTCTATTGTCTTCATCTTTACACTGCAGCCCGTCAACCATTATAAATCAACTAATACAAACATTAAGATGTTTAAACAATGAAATTTGTTTTCTTTCAAATATTTTAGAATCACAATATCACAGTAATATTTTACAATATAATTAATTTAACGTGTTTTTCCCTTCCCCAACACTTTGCCCTTGAAATTACATAGGTGGGACTTAAGCCGCTTAGTGACACTATTAAATCCAGGAAAACAAGGTTGTAGTTAGGGATGCTAACAATTACTTGATAATCAATAAATTGTAGATAACCCTTTCAATCGATAGATCTTATTGATGACCAATTAAGCATGAACATTTAAATAATAAGTTTAGTGTTGTGAGACACAAATTCATGACTTTACACATTAAATAATCCTGTGTGTGTAGTTTACTTTACCTTATGTATTTACTCTCTTGGTTACTGGATTTTCTCTAAAATATGAAGGTGTTTTAAGCTATTTTATCTTATTTTATACTCTCATTATCTTGCGTTATGGCCAGACATGCGGCGAACTCCATTCTTACAACAAGTAATAACTAATTTTCTGAATGGAAAAGGCTTGGGTGGTTGGTTAGTTTAATATAGTTTAAAACACTTTTTGTGTTTATGATGGAGTGGTGATTAACGATTAATCGATAATTGATCATTAATTTAAATGATCATCGACCACAGAATTTTGTGGACATCGCTAGCTAGAGTCCAAATTAGTCATTCTCTGTGGTTCTTGAAAATGTTTTTTAAATTAAATATCTCCCTTTGGAGTGGACTTTCAGACATATTAACTCATATGTTTTATTCCTAAACATAAAAACTGCACATTGTCTACGATTAAAATGTGAAAAAACACAATTCAGCAATACCGTAATTCAGCAATATTCATAATTAAATGTAAAGTGCATATGAATAAAAAAATACCGAAATTCTGCAATCCAGACACTTTCACATAATTGCACAAGACTTCCTTGCAAGCTTTCACTCACTTGGAAGGAAACAAAAACCCCAGCCAGTCACAGTGTGAAGCATTGCAGGCAATCTCCAGTGAAAGCGAACAGCACGCCATAACAACTACATCACTGCCATTATAACCAATTAGGCTGAGCACCGCGAGAAACGACAAGACATGCAAGAGTTTTCATTCTCCATTATATTACATACAAATTCTCAGGTTTTGATTGGGTGACATTTATAATGGCGTGCCCAGATAATTTTACAGTGCACGCACGGTAATTTCTCTCAAAAGCAGGAGAAATGCTAGAGTTTAGAGCAGGTGACAACTCTTTCTGTTTGGCTGCTGAATGCCAATAGTCATGTGGAGCTGAAAATAAGGAATCAAACAAAAAATAATGACACACACACAAAAATGCTTTAAAAACAGATATTAAAATGGCTTAGAACCACTACATATTTTCTAGTTTAAAAACGGCCACTCATTTAAACCACTGCAGGAATACATTGACTTAATTCCTGATGATAGCAGCCATTAGAATGTGACACTCCATGGCAAAGAGGAAAAGCATGCAGACGCACAGCCAGAGGAAAGATCTTGTCATTGTTAGTTTGTCACTGCTGCCAGGTCGCCAGGCCTTCACTTCAGGTATGACGGGCACACAAAGAGCTCATTATCAGGTCTAGCAGTGCCTGCGCCCCTATAGTGTTTGGGACTTGTCGGAATCTGCCTCTTTCTATTTACCTCTAATCTACAGACAGGAAGAGAAAGCTTTGTCTACTTTCTGGTCACATTCTGAAGGATGGTCTCTCCAGCACACTATCAACTGAGATTTCTTTTTTTACCTTAATCCACAAGTTATAATCCTAAATGGAGTAGTCTGTGGGGCTTATTTGTGTGCCGCTGTATAGACGTTTCAGCTTGTCATTTATCAGTAAAGGACAATAACAGAGGCACAGCGAGCAGCGCGGCAGTCGTTTCTTCCTCCTTTGGCAAATCCCTGATAAATGACTTAGCCGAGGATGATTTTTCATGTGATGGTTAGGCTCTATAACTGTCCTCATTGGTTGATTTCGCAGAGCCTGGCACAAATAAAACCTGAGGTGGTTCTCCAGACTGGAGCTCGTCGAACGCCTTTGATAGTTTCAGAGCTCTTTCCCTAGTCGGTGATGAAGAATAAAAGTGAAATATTTATACAGTTCTTTCCCAAAGCAGTATTAATGCTCATGTGGGGAGGAAAGAATGCATCTTGCTGTTTTACTAGTCATTGTACGACCAGTGAAAATGAAGCTCTTCTTAATTCCTGCTGCACTACTATTCAACCGAGCAAATTATTGAAGCACCAGGGATGCTCAGTAACTGGTATCATAAACCACATTCATCACCTTAAGGGTTAGGTTGTTAAGGCATTCAGTTCATCAGAAATTGATTTGCTGGGGCAAAAAGTATGCTGGAGAGCATATAATTAGCGGATGTATTAAACATGTTGCTGTCACTGATTACAGCACTAATGTGCAAAAAAATTTACTATCATTTCTGCAATCATGGAATCCACAGCAACTACTCAAGCATTCTCAATCAGACTCTTTGCCTACAAGAAGGAAGAGATAAATGGAGGAATAATAAATTTGGCTCACATTAACATTTTCAACAATAACAAACAACTTTAAAATTAGGGAAAATGTGCAGTCAGCTGGTAATTGTGTCAAAATGTACACTACAATTATTTGGGGTGGGTATGAGCTTTTAATGAAAGAAAACTAACATGATTGCAAAAGTTATTTTTTAATATCTGTATGATTCTAAATGCTATCATGACTTTGGAATAGCTTATATTATAATGTTAAGTTAGGAATACATCACATTGACAACATTCATTATTTCAATGAATTGAGGCTCAAGAAACTGAAACAGTTAGAATCGAAAGTTTAAAAGAAAACTTTCAAATAGGAATAATTTGTGACATAAATGTTTTCACCCAATTGATCAATTCATTTTCTTTTGTTTTTTGTTTGTTTGTTGAGTATGAGAATAAAATACAAAAAGGTTTATGCTGTGCTAATGACTAGCTGGCTATATACCATTTCTAAAGGTGCCGTTGACTTGAAATTTTCCTAATGTATTTAGTTTACAAATTAAGTTATGCATACTAAAATTAAATGTCACAGGGAAAAAAGTATTGAACACATTAATAAAGGGGGGTGTAAGCGGCAGTAAAAGCCCAGAAAGTAGCTGAAATCTCTCGGTAGTTATTCAGCAACCCTCTGCCCTTCATCATTGTACTGCTTCAGTCCAACATTTACATTACCAGGATGATAAAGATGAAACCAGTGTGGACATTTCAGCAAGACAATGATCCAAAACACAGCCAAGGAAACTCTCAAATGGTTTCAGAGAAAGAAAACGAATGGCATGGTAGAATGGCCCAGCCAATTACCTGACTTAAATCCAATAGAGAATACAAAATAAAGATTTGATAGAGGAGACCCACAGAACCGTCATGATTTTTACACATATGAGAGGCGTCTTCAAGATGCCATCACCAAAAAAAAGCCTTTATATAAAGTATTAAATATGTTTCAGTAGTTCAGTACTTTCTCTTTGTGTAATTCCATTGTTATTACAGATAACTATTTTTTTCAGATTTTATTTGTTTTGTTTGGGGTTTTTACCAAAATCTGGTTAAATTCCATGTCAATGGCTCCTTTACATTATCCCAAAAAAAAAATAACCTGTTTAATACTTATTTCCCCTCCTGTATATACTATAACCCTGCTCAAATCACACAGCTACTTAATATTTAAACACAAAAAAGACTTGCTGTTTCACTACGAATGACATGCAAGAAGCACATGTAGAAAATCTGTTCCTTGTAATATACTTGATAACACAGTTTGATGTCATTATTCAAAAACTGTCTCACTGCAACTGACCAATCAGAACCAAGTAGTTAATGGAGCCATGTAATGGTAATTTTAGTGAGATTGATGGGTCTGACTGCTTGCAAGTGGTCTATAAAATTGACAGTAATGGAGGTTAGTTTTGAGCGCTCTCATTAAATTGTCCATTTTTTGAGAGTGACTCGATATGAAGGCTATACTGTACCGCAGGCATTATCAGTTCTCACCATTTCTGAAAAAAAGCTGATGCTAAAAACAATTTGATAAGTGATGTGTTCATATTTGCAGAATGACAGGAACAATATTTTCTGCATAACCATTTTGATAGTCCCCTTCAGATATTCCATTGACTGGAATTAATTTAAATCTATACTATCTAGCAGTTATATGAGTTTTAGTTGACTTTCTCAACATCTGCTCACATGTTGTACTGATTTCACATGTACTACGGAAGTGGTGTTAGTGAGACCAGCAGGGGGCGCTCAACCTCAGGTCTGTGTGGGTTCTAACGCCCTAGTATAGTGAAGGGGGCTCTATACTGCTCAGTCAGCACAGACTTTCAGATGAGACGTAAAACCGAGGTCAGACTATCTGTAGTCATTAAAAATCACAGGATGTCCTTCGAAAAACAGTGGGGGATTTAGCAAAACTATACAGTAGGTTTTGTAAACTATACATTTAAGGCATTTTTAATTAATGTTTGCTAAGCCTTTTCTAATAAATACATTTTCATTATTGATATCCGCACCTTTTAGCATTTGCTTTGCACTACGCAAGTGAGCTGGCAAAAGTCCTACATATGCAAAGTGTTCATGCAGACATTTTAGCATTGTAAACCTAATCAAACATTGTGCAGATCTTGCTACAATACTTTTGCATGATTCTATTTCTATTTTAACATTAAGTAAATTACAAGGTATCGAGTGAAAATTGGAGAAAATAAGTTTTATATTGTGTATGAGAGAAACATATTTGTGAATAGTGTTGTGAAATGTTTAGCAAAAAAATAGATTTTGGTTAAAGTACTTTTTTATTTATTTTTACTTTTTTATTCTTAATTGTAAATGTAAAAGGTGCATTTACACAAAAAGAAACTTATTTAAAAACATTGTTTAAAAATGTTTTACATTTACTGAAAATACACATTTTGGACACAGCAAAATGCCTTTAATTAATTCTTGAAGGAACACATTTGACACTGTTAAGGTACAAAGTGTCTTGTCACTGTAGTGGTACCTTCATGGATCAGATTTGTACCTTTGATGAAGGTACAATATTGTATCTGCAGGTTTTAAAAACCCAAGATATATTTTTGTTTCCCATGGTACAAATCATGTCCTTAAAGTAACAACTGCAATGGTACAAAATAGTTTCTTTGTCTAAAGGTACAATTCGTTTCCATAAAAAGGTAATGCCCCAGTGACAAATGATCTTTGGTACAACATTGTACCATTTTTTTCTGAGAGTATAGTTGCAAAGTTACTAGTAGTCAACAGACTGTCTAAAAGGGGCAATCAACATCAAATGCACCCTACACTATCAGGAAAAAATGGTACAATTTTGTACCAAAAACGTTACAAACCCTTGTTACTGGGGCAGTACCTTTTTATGGAACAGAATTGTACCTTAAGACAAAGAAACACATTTGTACTATTGTAGTTTGCACCTTTAAGGACATGATTTGTACCAAACCTGCAGATACCTTCATCAAAGGTACAAATCTGATATATGAGTGTACTACTACAGCGACAAGACACTTTGTACCTTACCAGTGTTAAATGTGTTACTTTAAGAAAATGTTTTAAAGGCATTTTGCTTTATACAAAATTTGTCAATTTATTTTCAGTAAATGTAAAACATCAAATAGATTTTTAAACAATGTTTTTAAATGGGTTTCTTTTTGTGTAAATGCACCTTTTCCATTTACAATAAAGAATTAAAAAAAATACTTTGACATACATCAAAAGATCATTTCACAACACTTTTCACCAAAATGTTACAGAAATACATTCTCACATGTGCAATAGAAAACTTTTTTTTTCTAATATCTTCATTTCAATTGTACCATAAAAGGTACAGAACAGTATCATAAGAGGTCTTTTCTGTGCCATATAAGGTACAACTTTTGCAACGGTACAAAACTGTTGCTTAAGGATCAATATTTGTACCACTGTGTACCTTTTTTCTGAGTGTGTATTTTAGCTTTGTAACAGGAACTTTATCTGCAATAAACTATGGCATTTGTGTTGTTAGTAATTTAACCGCACATTTTCTCACATTACAAACATTTTTTTTTTTTGTCACAGCTCTGCATGTGTGCACCAATTTGAGGAAAAATCAGCTAATACCCCATGGGAAAACCTTAAATAAATCAGATAAAGATACAAATTCGAGTAGATCCACGTCGTCACCCATTTGTTTATTTATGAAGGAGAAAATCAGCTATATTTATCAGTCATAAACACGACAGTCCCTTCTGCTCCCCTTCTGTCGGCTGTTTTTGTTTCTAAAGAAAAACAAAATATGGCCTCTATTTCAGTTTGCTGCCACAAAAACAAACACACTTCAAAAAACGGAATGCCAAATGTCAAGTTCAGACACTGTGCCACATGCAACTGGTCTCTGTCCAACGGGTCTGGATTGGTAGCTCTCGACCTGCACACGGACTAAACTCAAGGGCAATGTGTTGCCGCTTATCAGCCGGCCTGGTAAATAAGAGATCTTATCTTCGGCTTGCGATGACATTGAAGACCCGTGCTCTAATCAATAAAATCCAATTCTTTGTAGATCTGCGGCTCTGATTAGCGTCCTTCTAATCCAATCGCCATTTTTGTCATCCATTATAGTGGCATGGTGGGGCACTATAAAGGATGTTGTTATCGCTGGTTATGAGTTTAGCACTGATGTAAAGCTGGCAATGTGATTGGCCGAATGGAAACTTCCTCTGGCTGTTCTAATTGCAAATCCACTTGGGTCCAGACTGATACATTTCATCGCCTTGGCAACACTGCAGGCAGTGAACCTGGTAATGGGGGAAGTATATTCTCAGGAGAGGAAATTACTGCTTTCCATACTGTAGCTGGACAGTGCAAAGGGGGAGCAGGAAACCATGAACAACCTGTCCGAAAAAATCTGCTGCAAAATCTGTTGTACGACTGATAGCAAGCTAGATAAAAACAAAAACATTTAGTCGAAAGAGCATCCTAGAATATAATGCCTGCTGTTTCACATAAGAATTATGGCTTGTCATTTGGCTACGAGACTTGGCTCTCAGTCGAGATGATGATGGTGTGGTGTCCTTTGAGGCTAACAGTATGATGAATCTGTGTGTGATGATATGTGAAATGCAAATGCTCATGGGTGTAGAAACAGCAGCAAGTAAACATGTTGCAAAATTTAGGAGCATGTTTGTATAGCAGGGCTCGTATTATTACTAAAATCCAGGTAGCCTTCGGTCAGGCACTCTTCAGTTTTTGGTAGCCCGAATATAAATTTAAGTAACCTAAATAGAAAATAGAGGATTTAATAAATAAAAACAAAAAACACATTTACTAAATAAAAAAAATAATTGGCATTTGCTATAGGCTTATAATCATTTTAAAATAACCAAAATTGCATTATTTATACTTTTTAAAGTTTTTATTTAATTATTATTATTTCATTTTTTTTTTCCTGCAGCTATAAAGACATTCCAATAAGTTACAGAGTATATATACAGTTGAAGTCAGAATTATTAGCCCCACTGTTTATTTTTTCCCACAATTTCTGTTTAACGGAGAGATTTTTTCAACACATTTCTAAACATAACAGTTTTAATAACTGATTTCTAATAACTGATTTATTTTATCTGATACGATATATAATATCTTACAAGATATTTTCAAGACACTTCTATACAGCTTAAAATGACATTAAAAGGCTTAACTAGGCTTATTAGGTAAACTAGGGAGGTTAGGTTAATTAGGCAAATTGTATAACAATGATTTGTTCTGTTGTCTATTGAAATATATATATATATATATATATATATATATATATATATATATATATATATATATATATATATATATATATATATATATATATGAATATAAACCTAGTTAAAAGAATGGTGTGAGCCCATTGCGAGTTGCATGACAAGAACTGACCAATCAGCTTCATAATTTGTATGGAACATACACATTTCTATTAAAAAGAGAAAAAATACTAAATGAAAATACCAAACAATTTTGTTATATAGTTGATCAAAAGTGCCTTCAGACAGAGGTTCAGCAGCCTTTGACAACATTTGTTCTCTTTAAAAGGGAAGTACTTAGCCAATGTGTAGCTTAATTACCATTTTTAAAAAAATATATATATATATATTTTTTTGTTCTGTCAATTATTTTTAGTGTAAAATTATTACTTGCGTTTAAAAACCAAAAAACTTTCCAAAGAGTCCAATGATAAATGGACTATTGGTTTTTATTATTATTATTATTATTATTATTATTATTATTATTATTATGTGCTGTATTAATTGGTTACTGAGCAGCAATAAAGAACACTTTAAAATATAAGAAGTTTTCATGTAATTTTCAACACTAGTAGGGTTTTCAAATTAATGAATACATAACAATCGTGATAACCGTGAAACCATGAATATTACTCAGACTATAATCGTACAACCAAAATCTATAAATCGCAGCATCCCTACATCAGACAGATTCCAGCCATTTTGTTGTTAGCAGTACCACTTGCAGCATTGTCATAGAGACGCCAGTGGACACACTCACTGCCGCATATAACGTCATTGGTGCATAACTTTTTCCACAGTCTGTAAATGTGGTACTATGTTCACAATTTGCAGCCACGACCACCACAAAAAAAAAGTTTTCACAACAAAGTTAATTATAACTGTCAAATTACCTCCCTATTACCTATGCATGACCAGAGTTCTTTAATCGCAAGCCTTGCATGCAGACTATGTGCATGATGAAATTCTGACAGAGAACGTTTGGGCTGGCACCCCTCATCTAGCAGGTCCAGAGCAGAGATGCCTCTCCTCTCCGAGCTGCACAGGCATGCTTATTTTGAAAGACAGTAAGAGTTTTATACATTAAATGCAATTATGGAGATAAATGTTTGTTTTTTTCTGCATGAGGATAAAAATGTGAGCAGGTCACAAAGATCACACTGAAAATAAAATTGGAAATCGGAATCTGTCAAGAAAAAAAAATGCAATTGGTGGATCTCTAATTATCAATATAGCTTCCTCTTTCTGTTCCTATTCAATCCTAAATACGCACACTTCAACATGTATTAATAATAAATGTGTTATCACACCAAATGTATAATCAAAGCAAATTGCTTTGTTTGGCAATGCATTTACTGTAAGTGTCAGTCGCAAGCAAGTTTGTCTAAACTTCTCTGACTTTTCCCGTATGTAGATGAGAAAATAATTTGTTGTGATTTTTCATTTTCCCATTATCAAGCACTCGACAATTTCACAGCACAGCAATCACACAATAATGAACTTCCAGAAGCAATTAAGAGGCTCTTCCTGCCACATAGCCTTTGTGTGAGGTAATGCCTATATGGACTAATCATGGTGTGCTTCAGAGGAGCTGGTGGATTAGGTTTTTGATTAATATAAATATTTTTGGTAATACAAAAGATGAAACCCTCTAATCGATGCTCTGTTGAGTGTGTACCTCTGACAGTTCCTGTAATTTGGCCTAAGTGAAACTGGACATTATTGCAGCTGATAAGTTGCCAAGGAGACATCAAATTAACATTGCAGAAGTTATAAACCAAAATAATGCCTAACTTCACAAGAGGAGCTGGAAAAAAATAATATGAGATATTTTTAGCTACAATTTTTTCAACAGTCATATTTTATGGAAAATGATTTGTGGCATATTGCAACCATTAGTCAAAGCACGGTCTATTTTTATTCCACTAAAATCTAAACTTATAGCAGGCTAAAAATACAACAGTGCAATGCAAAGACAGCGAGTACAAGACTGTAATAATTCACAGGTCTGAATCATAATAGTATCATTGATGTCAATATAGCTTTGCATTGCTAAATCATCCCAGCTGTGATCTCTTTATTAATGAGAAGATCACAAATGTCTAAATGTATTCTGTGATACTGGGAAATAACCAGCTGTAGTGTGAAAACTGCAATACATTTTGTAGCAATTTATGGCATAAAATTCACAGACAGTAAATTTGCAAATGGAATTAACAAAATGCATCAATTGGCAAATTAATTGTTCTTCTCTCATATTTATCTGGGATATGAAAGATGAACATTTAGTAGGGAAAAATAATACTATGTTTATTGGGGTCTGACTGAGATCTCCACTCTTAACCCTCCTACTAAGGTAAAATGAAATAACAGTACTTCCCCACAGGGGTCAATTTAACCTATCCATTAAAAACCTCCAGAATGTGTTTATATATATAAATTTATTTTATTTTTTTTTTAAGTTTTGTGTCAAGGAAATTTTTGCTTTTTGTTTATAACTTAAATATCCCTTAAAAAAAAAACATGTGCTATCAATGTGTTTGAACTGAGTTTACTTGTGTAATTCACGCAGCAAATTCACTTCAATTGAGCATCAAATTCACTTCACGATGGACTCTAGCTCTAGACGGTGACACTAGCTTCATTGTTAAGTGGCTAATATGGATTTTACTGAGAGTAGCAGCTGTGCTTTCGGCACCATGTCTTAGAGCACTAGATCCTTTCAGAGGTGCACGAGATCGGAGTTCATCAACTCCTCCAGAAACTATACCTGGATGACGGAAGCTTTCAGCGGTGCTTAAGATTGAGCCAAGCCCAGTTTCATGAGATCTTGTTCGGTATCAGCAGGAGGATTTCTCCTCGGGACATCAACAACAGGCGCTACGTCATTATCATGCTTATACGAGAGCAAGCTGCTGATTAGTTCCTGGTTAACGTGGCGCGAATGTCCGCTCTTGCAGCATGTCTATTTGCATCATTTCACAGACTTAACATGAAAATCACTCGCGCTTTACACTTTATCAAGCCATGACATTGACCACCTACACAAGACAAGAGAGGAGACAGAACATCTTCCACCTACAAGGTCTGCGCCACATCCTGGGCATTACCTTGCAGGACAAAGTCTCCAACGTTGCAGTTTCGACTTGAGCCGGCCTTCCCAGCATGTACACCATGCTCCGACAATGTTGCCTGCACTGGCTTGGCCATATACACTGTATGGAGGATTGGAGAATCCCAAAGTACATCCTCTACTGAGAACTCTCTTCCAGGAAGAGAACCGTAGAGCGCCCGATTCTGTGATTTAAAGATGTCGTGAAGAGTGACACGAAAGTCCTTGACACAAACAAACAGTCCTGGGAAGACCTGGGCAGACTGCCCGATGTGGAGGTGCACCCTGATCAAACAGCTCGAGTCAGGTGAAATGAACATGATGTGTGCAGCGGAGGACAAACGAGTTCGGCAAAAGTTGCGGAACAATGACAGCCATGGAGCCACCTGTTGATGCGACTTCTGCAGCAAAGAATGTCTCTCTCGTATTGGCCTCATCAGCCACCAACGACGCTGTCCCAGACAATCAGTCATCCCTCAAGATAAGAATTAGGATAAGTCATCCATGGTCAACACTGACACATTTGATGAGCTGTTGTCCGGTGTCGGCAGGGGGATTTTTTTCTCAGGACACCAACAACAGGCACTGCGTCACAATCATGCCCATGTGAAAGCAAGCTCCTGATTGGTTAACACGGCATTAATTTACAGGAATATTGCGTCAATCGCACCGCCTCATTCGACCGAATGGTGCCGCAGGATGTCTATTCGCATCATTTCATTGACTTAAAATGTAATTCACTTGCGCTTGACACTTCATCTGTGTCTGGTGTGAATGCACCATCAGGCCAACTACATTCCAAAAAATATTTTAGCAAAATTGTTGCAAAGAATTTCTTTGGGCTATATAGTAATGTTCAACCTACATTGTTTGTTTAAATTCAGCCTAAATTAATTGTTTGCAACCACTTAACTTAAAAAAAATGTAAATTTTAAATCCATTTAATCATTTTTTTTAGTGTAAGGTGTATGCTAGCTAAAACCTTGGTTTATGCTGATTTATAAAAGTCAACAGCGACTGGCACATTGAAAGTCAATGCTCAGTTTCTTGCACAAACCGATTGTTTCACTTCATAAGACCTCAATCTATTATCATGAGCCAAAAATTAGGTGATAATTTTGGCTAGCCTGCCTGTACTTTATGTTTTAACTATTATGCTGAACCGTTCTTTATGCTGAATCATTCCGTTCCTTGCCAAAGTGGACCAGACCACACGAATACAGTTTAATTTTCAACTGTGGTGCTGCAACAGAGCTCTTTGGAATGTTACACAGAATGGTAGTTTTGTAGGTAATGAGTGGGTTACGAAATGTAAATAGCTCCCTTTGTTCATTTAAATTTAAATAAAGCCAAAATTATTTTGTTCATGTTCACATGTAAAAGTGAAAACAACAGCCTGACTAAACACTGTATGCCACTCATTCGTACAGGGGTGCTAACATAAATACACAATATAAGTCACAGTGCCCATATTCATTTAGAGGTCATATGTTGCGTGGCTCTGGGCAAAATTTATTTGCAAGACCAAGGGCCATGATTTCAGCTAAAACTTTCTTGAATGTTCTACTGATGGAAAAAAATCAGAGTGATCTCTATCTTGGATGGCCTGATGGTAAAAATGTTCCTTTTAGTGTAAAATATCCCTTTAAACAAGATTATTTTACATAAAACCAGTATTTTTAAAGGAATATTAGATGGACAGTTATCTGCAAGACTTACCAGTGTTTTGATCCATGTACTCTTGTGAGGAATGCTGGTTTTGATGTACCCATTCCCCGTTGCATTTGAAGAATATCTGCAGGGCTGGGGTGGCACGGCAGCGCAGCTTAATCGGGTTGTTTTTGATTATGTAAGCATCCTCAGGCTCTTGCAGGAAGTGAGGTAACGTCCCACCAACTGATGACAAGGAATCAGCAAGGGCATCACCAACGGGTCCTGTGAAATCAATTAACACATATGAGAATTTTCCCTAGCACGCTTCTGCACAGTTTAAGCTCATAAAAGTATTTTAGGATCATTTTTATGCAAATGTGCTCAACATTTCATCAGCTTTGGGTTCGTAAATATGGTGCTTTTTTATTCCTCTGGGGAATGTTCTGAGCTTCCCATTGATTTTAAACTGTACGCCGAAGAGACAATTCCACTAAAACAATTCGAGCCATTTTCTACTTTAAAAACGCATTAGGTTTCCCTGAGTGCTTTTGTGATGAAAAGAATAAAAGAATTAGCGATGGAAGAGGGTGCGACTGATTGCTTTGTGTTTGACTGATGAGCTAAAATCCATCTCGGTGCAGAAGAAAATGAGAACGCTCTTTCTTGGGCCGAGGGTTTGTTTTATTTTTCTTTCTTTCGTCAATCATTCTAAAGAGGAAGAAAGAAATTAAAACAGCAGACGGACCAATAGAGTTGAAACAGAGGAGACAAGTAAGATAAGGGGTGCGGACGATGTGCGGGAAGAAAAAAAAAACATGAAAGTCATTAACAACCAACTAGTTCAACTCTGCTTACTGAAATATCACTAATTTCATACCTCCCACATTTGCGGTCCCTTGGAATTGATTACATGTACATACAGTACATGTATTCTTATATACTGTACACCACGCTACAGTATTTTTAAAAAAGAGCAGTTCAGATGTGCACTCTTGGAATACTGTAGATACTGCAAGAAGACATGTACATTTATTTACTTTTTTGCTATTTTCTAAATGCTTTTAATGCAGCCAAGATGCTTTAAAATGGTCAAAATTGGCAGTAAAAACATACAAATTTATTTTAAATTTTATTTTTTAAACATTCTACTAAAATAAATGCTATTCTTTTTAAACTTTTGAAATAAAAAATGAGCTTTCATCGTTGACAATAAGAAATATAAGACCCACAATCAGCAAATAAAGGTGATTTCGGAAGGATAACCTGACACTGAAGACTGAAATTTAGCATCACCAACGAAAGAATAAAATTAATTGTTAAATAAAAAAAATCTAAACATAAAATAACATCATAAATGAATAAGAGTAAATTTTAATTATTGATAATTTGACTGTTATTACTATTCTTTCGAATGAAAATTTGCAGCCTTGCTCAATTTAAAAGGAACTCATGTCAAACTTTGGCTTGGGAGAATTTTCACATAAAATTCACCAACAATTTTACAAATGAAAATAGTAATATTTCATAAATTTTTCAAAGCCACACATTCAACATATTTCATACGCGACTTGAATGTGAATTTGATATGCGATTGGACATGTAAAGATCATGTAATTTTTCTGCAACCAATTCATTATGCATTATTGAATGCAAAAACTTTGATGTAAATGATCATCGACAAATTTGTTGACTACTAGATATAGTACGCAGCACAATGATTTCATTTTAGTATCAATATTTTAGCATATATAGGCCTGTCACAATACCTACAGTATGTAATGTTGTACGATATATTGCACCAAAATACATTGCGATAAACAATTTTATTGCCATTTTAAGATCATTTTATGCCACTCATTCTATAATGCCAGCATGACAATATAATAGCATTATAATGCATGTACACTCTTCCAAAGAACACATAATATTTTAATTTTAATAATATTTAATTTAATAATAGTCATTTTAACAATTTAACAACTGTAAAACGTTTCACATTGGTTAAACTTACCAACTTAAGTTCACCAGCTGCATTAAAATCGTGAATCAAGATGAAGAATTTCAACAAGTTCAGTTAACTAATATCTTCAGGGCAGCTGGTGGAGTTTGTGAGTTTAACAAAGTTAAATGTTTTACAGTAGGCATTGGAATCAGAATGTAAAAACGCATATTCTAAACAAATAAATAATAATAATAAATGTTAACAAAAAAGGTAAAAAGAAACCAAGGCTGTGATATATTTAATATATTTCACTTATCAGACACCACATGAAGATTCATTCATTCATTCATTTTCTTGTCAGCTTGGTCCCTTTATTGATCCGGGGTTGCCACAGCGGAATGAACCGCCAACTTATCCAGCAATTTTTTTTTTACGCAGCGATGCCCTTCCAGCCGCAACCCATCTCTGGGTTGCAACCCATCTCTGAGAAACATCCACACACACGTTCACAAACACACACACTGATACTACGGACAATTTAACCGACCCAATTCACCTGTACCACATGTCTTTGGACTGTGGGTGCAACCAGAGCACCCGGAGGAAACCCACGCGAACGCGAATGCAAACTCCACACAGAAATGCCAACTGAGCCGAGGCTCGAACCAGCGACCTTCTTGCTGTGAGGCGACAGCACTACCTACTGCGCCACTGCTTCGCCCCCTTTATTAATCCGGGGTCGCCACAGTGGAATGAACCGCCAACTTATCCAGCACATTTTGACGGATGCCCTTACCACATGAACATATTATTATAACACAGACAACATATACAATTATTTTAATCACTTTCAACAGTGTTTTGCAAAAAATCAAAGGGTTTTTCTCAAAATGATACCAAACTTTTGCATTTACACCTCTGCATGTGGATTTGGGATGCTGGGTAGGCAAAACCCAGGCAGAAAGCCCAAAATAGCACAGGTTAAAAAAAATGTGCCAAATTAAGTGAGGTTTTTTTTTTCCTGACAACAAGCTAATTATATTCTTACCCTATTGGCAGTTTTTTTTTTTTTTTTGCTTGCTTTAAGTAGAAACTTTGTTCATTTTGGCATTTTATTTCTTAAAACAAAACAACATGTTTTGATTGTCTAAAAAATGCTTCTTAATTTAAGAATTTGTACATACTTAAAATAGAAACATGCATTTTTGCAGTGTAGTTGTGATTTCTATGCAGATGTACTCTCCAAAAATCCTCCCAATCTATCTAAAATAATAAATTCATTCCAAATAGCGTTACTTAATTCACTGGATAAAATTATATTCATATCGCAATATATATTGAAAAAATTTTTAAAAAAAATGCAATTCCATTCACTTCCAGTGTCATGCAGCCCTATTAGATCCCACCACATGCTATGAATGGCTGCTACAAGGCAGCAGCAGACTGACCCCGTGATTTAATGGCCATCACTATGAACAGCTGTGCCCAAGTGTCATCTGTCTAGCTTGTTTGTGAAGAAATGCAGTGTGTTATAATTGCCCCCGGTCACTACTACTCAATTCCAATCTGTGCGCAAATGCACTGTGATTAAGAGAAAAGCGGAGAGTCCCGTTTCCCTCATCTTACATGATTTATGTGACAAGTTTTTAAGAGGGGCCAAAACAGAGCAGAAGAGAGGAAATGTTAATTATGTGTAAAACAAAAACATGCCAACAGCACTTTAACCTCTAATTAAAACCCTTTCTTGTTGAATGATCTGTGCAAAGAACTACAGCTTTGACGAAATTAAAGGTATTGTTCAGAGATTTATTCCCAGGCGCGTGATACCTAGTTCACGGTGAAGTGCATTCTGGGCTATTTGCAGAATCGCCAAGTGGAAAAAGCACAGTCACACTAGAGATATCAGGCGAATGTCACAGATCGCCCCATGGGTACGGTGAAAAAAAAAGCAGGAAATCTTAGATGCACAATATTACAAGGGGTTTCAAAGTTCAAAGCACAAAACATGGAGCTAACTCTAAATAATTCAAAAAGAAATGTTACTCCTCTGAAGATGCTTGCTGGCAGACTTGCAGGTGGGCAGGAATTTGTCTTGGTTGCACAGAGCACATATACTGTAGACAGATTAACTGAAGAAAAAAAAAACAATTGCATCACTTTTAAAGCATCGTTATCTTCAGATACTTCGTGATTTAAGGATATTTTTATCACTTCCACAGAGAGGTTGATATGACCTTGGGAGGCTATCTTTTGTGTCAAAAAGAGTTCTTAGCTTTTTATTGTTTTTCATTTCATTATAAAGATGAACACTTTCTGTTCTTGTCCTTTAAACTACAGTAAAACGTGAAAACTGTGTTAAAATAACAGAAAATTTTATTATCCTGTTAAGGGAAACTAAAATTGCAGCAAGGTACACATCCATGTACAAATTAACAAAATAATACCATGTGACATACAACACATCATGTTCAGGTGCATCTCCCTCCCAAATTAATGTGTGTTGTGTGTGTGTTTGTGTGTGTGTGTGTGTGTGTGTGTGTGTGTGTGTGTGTGTGTGTGTGTGTGTGTGTGTGTGTGTATTGGTTTAGCTACTGTATACTTGCGAGTGCTCAATTGTCCTCACATAGTGAAATATGAAAACAACCCACAAATTAGGGCATTCCTTACTAAATAAGTCAGAGTTAGTAGTAGTATCTAATAATTGGCACTTGTATCTGTGATGGTTAAGTTTAGGACAGGGCTAGGATTAGGCCATTGACACTACTGTTAACCTGATATAAAAATCTCACAAATATAGGATAATAAACCTGTGTGTGTACATGTTTTTGTGATATATCAGAACACAAATATGTATAAAGACACAAGTTTTACAAGAAGGTGGTGAAATATGAGGACATTGCTGATGTCCCCATTTCTCAAAAAGCTTATAAAATCACACAGAATGTTTTTTTTTTTTTTTTTTTTTCAGAAATGAGATTCTGATGATATGAAAACCTTGGACAAAATGATCACGGTTTCGCGGTATTGTAATTACTGCTCTAAAATATATTCTTTTTTAATGTCTGGGTAAAATACTACAACTTTTTTCCCCTTTAAACACAATCTATTTCATTTTGAGAAACATTTCAAATCTTTTGGAGCAGTAAACATTTCAGGCTGAATGATTAAAATTAATCATTGACTTCTAAAACACAGGTTTCTTTACAATTTAAAACGGAATCTTTGCATATCTTTTCTGCCAAAGATACTGTTACCCTAAAAACAAACAAACAAACAAAACTATATCTTATATATATATACTGTGGGAATGGTATGGAAGAATATTTTGACGGTTTTAAAACCTTGACTTTTCCAAACTGTGGTAAACCTTGAAAATGGTTATCGTCCCATGCCTATAGGGCAATAGAAAATAGTTTATACAGTATAAAAACAATGGGAACCTATGTAATGTACCCACAAATCACAAAAAAAACACATATGTGTGTGTGGTACTTATTTGTCACTTGATATTTAAATGATGTCAAAACAAACTTTTATTTTTGGATGCGATTAATCGCGAGCACTAATTTTTTTATCTAATTTTTCGCAAGTTTGCCCAACACTAATTTTTATATATGTAATTACATGAAAATATTAATATATTCTTGTGAATTATTAAAAAAATTATGAATTTTTTTTTTTTTACCTGTGCTTACAAAATAAGTTATCTTTTTTTAATTCACTATAAAGACTTTATAAAAACCTGTCTGTTCTTTCTATACAATATTGTAAAAAAATGAAAACTGAAACATTCATTTTTAGTAATTTATGTGTAACAAGCTGAAGTAATTTAAGCTCATCCAGCTTTTTTAGAGACCACTTTGAAAAGTTTAGGTTTGGAAAACGAATGAACCGGGCCTGCAACTTCAATCACATTCCAGCAGGTCACTTCCTTTGTGTAAAAACCATGAATATCCACTGTACTCCCGAGTGGAAAAAAGAAAGAGGAAGACAATTGTGCTGTGCAGTGTTGCAGATAGCTAGCTGACAAGATGAAAATTGTTTCGCGAGTTGAATATGGCGACATCACTTCCCTCTGCTACAAAAGGGTCAATGGTAGAAAAGGTGGCCACAACCTTTCGACAGAATTCATTATTCTTCCTAGTGGATCTGCTCGACAACAAAGCCGATTTTAATATATATATACACTGCAACGTTGTACTGGCTCACTTCCCTATTCATGCAAATGTCTGTTCATCACATGATGCTTCTTATCTTTCACCTGTTTCAGTAAATTCGGTCCAGGTACATCAGAGACTAGATATGTTGAATCCAGGTGTATATTAAAGTCTAGGATACAGGGAACACAATAACAAATCCAACATCACCAATAGTACGGCAAAGAAGGACAACACAAGAGAATTACAGTAAACTAACTAGACACAGCTGCAAACAATCATACTAATGATACGATGAAACAGGATCCAAACAGAACCACAAGCTAAATGTTCACAATAATATAGGAAACATGTACTGGAACAGTAGGATTGAAAGTGTGTATCTCTTTGATAAGTCTGGATATTTCTTATATCAGAACGAAAAAACTTTCAGCTCTTTTTGCTCACGATCGTTGCTCAGACTCCAGTGATGAATCGACGAAATAACCTGAAATGACTCCAGATCCGTTTGCCATCTGTTGCTGTGAGAAGCGAAACTTTATTTTACTCAAACTGCCTGGCGATGAATTAAACATGAATCAAACACAGCATCAAACTAAACTTCAGCAAAAATGAAAAAATAAATAAAATAATTAAGTAAAAAATAACAATATTAATAATAAAATTATATTAGTAAAAAAGTTCTCCTTAGTTATTATAACTTTATGCATTAACTAAAATAAGCAATAAAGTTGTTACCATATTTATTCATTACTAAAAAAAATACTTTTCATTGATATCTCATGTAATCAGAGGTAACGTCAGATTTTAATATTGTATTGTTAAATATAATACTCCTCACTCACTTTCCTTTGACTTGTTTCCTACTTTATCGAGAGTCACAACATCAGAGTGGTATAATTTCGAGAAATGGCTTCTTGATAATCAACATTATGAACACTTTTTGATGTTGTTTTTGTTGTTTTCTGTTGTTTATTTGAGTATTGTTTTTAGATTTAATTTGTATTTTTATTGGCATGGCTTTAAACATATGGCAAAGGGACACCAATAAAAACTAGTCTTTGGCTTAATTTGGTATACATTTACGTTCTTGGGAAACCTTAATTAATGTACAGTACACTGTCCCTTTTTGTGAAACATAAATAAACTTAAACAGTGAAAAGAACTACCAAATATATATATATATATATATATATATATATATATATATATATATATATATATATATATATATATATATATATATATATAAAATTTCTTACATAATTTATTTTAAATGGTACATTATTATTTGGATTAATAAATGCTTTAAAATATGTCATTTTTATTTCATATTAACCTATAAAACCTTCTTTGCCATTCTATTACTATTACTTTACAAGAACGACAACATTAAATTTCTAGAAAGGATTGAGAAAGATTTCAATAAAGTGACCATTCTGGAGAGAGCCAACAGATAAAATAGGAATAATACACAATAAATAGGACACAAGGTGAAGGTTAAAGCCAATTTTTATCCCTTTGTTTTTGACCTTCTGCTCTGTCATCTAAATGCAAACCTGCATTGATCAGTACAAAACTGATAACATAAATACATTAGTATTGAAGAGCAGCTTAAAAATGTCCTTTTAAATTATGGCACATGGGTGAAAACGCAAGATCACTTTGTATTCTGACTTTGCCAGCAAAAAAGCAATCACTGTAAAATCTGCATGTGTCCTGGTTCTGGGATGGAGGGAATAATGTTTTAAAGGGATACTTCACCAAATAAAATAAATATGTAAAAATGTGTTTGAGTTAAACTGATCTTTATATATATTTGATAATGTGATCTATAAGGTAATATGTCTGTTTTATTTAACCCAGTAAGTCAATTGAGAACCAGTACTCATTTGCAATGACGACCTGGCCAAGAAACAACATAAAAAGCAGATACGAAGGAGCAAGGACAGAATACAATAACAATTTCATAGATGCAGATAACATGTAAAACCAAAAAAAAAAAAAAAACTAAAAACAAGCACAATGATCTCTACTATTAACTGGATTGAATATTTAAAGCATGATAATAGAATGAAAGTGTTGAGCTTTAAGGTCTGCTGCAGATGATTCCAAGAATTGAAAATTTCCCAATAAGAGTTTTGTAAATGAACAAAAACCATTGCGTTGATGATGTGATTGAAGAGAAGGCCAATTTATTAAAGAGTACAATTGACAGTTATGAGTATTAAATGACACAATCGTTAAAAAAACAATTTCTAAATGGTCAATTAAAAAAAGTGTTTGGGTTTGTGTCTATGCTTGTATAATTATGCAACAGCAAGCTCATGCTGTATGATAAGGCTATGAATTAAAGACAATAACATACACTCTAAAAAACATTGGGTTATTTAACCCAATAGTTTAGTTAAAATATTTGGTGCTTTGTTGGGTTATTTTGAACCTTTATTTGGTTATGTTCATTTTACGTTTTCTTTTTTTTTTGTTTTTGTTTTTTGGTCAGGGGGTGGGTGGAGGGGGGGGGGTCACATGGTTAAGACAGGTGGGTTAACCTTAACAACTCAATGGACCACAGTTTTAGCAAAAAAACTTCTTCAGTGTTGTGGTAATGAAAAAAGGCACATCATAAATGGCCTGAATGGCACATTTTCACTTTTGGTTCAACTTTTGAGTGAGGAAAACCAGCAAAGACCACAATTACTTTTTTACTTTTGTTGATCTAGCTCAAATAGATTCAGTCACAAAAATGTAAAAATAAATAAATAAATAAATAAATAAATAAAAAAGAAGAAGAATACACATTTTTGTTGCTAAACTTGTCCATGGATTTTGATGCATTTTATTTTATATGTGAAAACAACATGTGGTAAGTAAATACTATGCTTTCAATTCTAACGGTTTTCCATCTGGAAGCATTTAATCCACACCAAGCTAAGCAATAAGCAGCAGGGTAACAATATAGTCGACGATCATAAAACACACCCAATTATAAGCACCTTCCCATGTGCAAAAAAATTCAATGATGAACAGTAATGAAGTAGAAAAGAATGAGACAGGGGTGTAGAGGTTAATGGGCCCATGCATATCTCCAACTGGGTTCGAGTTCACACCGATTCCCAGAGTGCTAATTGTTGGCCTTATCCTTTTAGCAGCGCCTGTATACTTACTGCAATAAAAGGTAATGGATAATTTGAACAATCCATGCTCTATAAAAACCGGGCTGCTCCTCCTATGATAGATGAGCAGAAATGCAGGTCCTAATGACTCTAACAAGCAAGCCACCAATAAGTCATTCGTTTCTACATTATGGTAGTTCGTTTTAATACAGCTTCTGCAATGAAGCAACTCGGCTTGTCCAATAGTTAGCAGACAGGAGAAGTAGCAAAGAGAAGTACAGTATATAATGTACTAATTCTAGTTAATTATATACAATTCAGGGGGAAAAAAAGTGCAAAATCAACAAAACGATGTGTTTAATCAGTTTCTAAACCACAAAACTCAAGGTAAGGCGGCATCGCACCAGGCCTCCTGAGTGCTAAGTGTTGTTTCTTTGGTAATGTTTATTTTGTGTACTTCTCGCTCTTCTGTCTCATCTCTCAGTTCATTACATACAGTATGAGATCCTCTGCTCCAGCCTTGTCCGTCTCCAGAGTTTTTCAGCATTTAAGTTAGTAGTCATTCATAAAATATTTTCCTGCTAATTTATTAATTTTAAAATAATGCTAAAAGCTATTCATTTTTTGTTATGGCAAAGAATAAGATGGATATAGAGTTGAAGTCAAAATTATTGGCCCTCCTTTGACTTTTTAACTTTTCAAATATTTACGAAAGGATTTTTAACAAAGCGAGGAACCTTTCACAGTGTTTGCTATAATATGTTTTCTTCTGGAGAAAGTCTTATTTGTTTTATTTTGGCTAGAATAAAAGCAGTTAAAATATATTTTTTTATAATCTTGAGGTCATTATTACAAGCATGTTTTTCTCGTTTGTCCACAGGAAAAAAAAGAAAACATTGTTATACAATGACAAAAACAAATAACTACATTTCTGACCCCAAACTTTTCAAATATATGCACAAAGTTTATTTAATGTATTGGTAATTAGCCAAAACATTTAAAGAAACCACATGTGGACATGCACAATCAAAGTCCCAATTATTAGCCCTCCTGTGATTTTTTTTTAAATATTTAAAATATATATATTTTTCTCTGATCTTTTCTTAAATATTTCCCAAACCATGATTATCACAGCAGGGAATTTTACACAACATTTCCCATAAAATTTATTAACCTGGAGAAAGTCATACTTATTTTATTTGGGCTACAATTAAAGCTACAATAAAAGCTCCCCCCCCCCCCCCTCCTGATTAAGAGTCTACCTTGTAAACGGCAATTTTTGATTACCTTAATCAGACTAAAGTCATAATCCAACTAAACAGAAATCAAGTTAAGACATGTGGAGTATGCCGATGTTAGTTGCATTATTGAAGTGCAGTACAGACATGTAAACACCTCAATCAAACTACTGTTTAGAATGTCCGCCTTATTTTGCGACAAGATAGTCTACACAAACAGCTGTTTGACAGTATTCTCTGCACCTACCGAGTTAGTAAAGGACCACAGACTCCTGCATCACAAAATGCAAAGGTTTTTTTCCCCATACGCCATTGCAGTATCAAATTTTATTGAAACTACACGCTTTCAGCAGTTCATACTTGCATCCAATATCTCGTTTGTCAAGGGGGGCATGAATGAAATGTTCTTAAATGAAAGTGAAAGCGCCAAACCGCAGTTAAAGTCGACAAATTAAAAATTAAAAACCCAAAATTACATGAAACTGCTAAAGAAATGTAGATAACGTGGTGACGCAATGACTTTAATCGAATTATGTACTATAGCATGTAAAATGGGATCATAAAAGGAACATAAAAAAGCAACTCATGTAAACACCTTAATCATATTATTGTCTTATTCAGATTAAGGCAAATAATTTGATTACTGATGTCCATGTAAACGTAGAATTACCCTAACTTGCCAAGTTAGCCTAATTAACATAGTTAAGCATTTAAATGTCACTTTAAGCTGAATACTAGTTTCTTAAAAAATATCTAGCAAAATATTATGTAATGTCATAATGACAAAGATAAAGAAAATCCGTTATTAGAATAGAATGTTTAGAAATGTGTTTAAAAGCATGTTATTTCTGTTAAACAGAAATTGTGCTGGGGGGGTGGGCCGGTTATTAATCATTTAATAATTCAGGAGCGCTAATAATTCTGATTTCAACTGTATATGTCTTTAACCCCCAAAATGTTTCAGATTATTTATCATGACATGTTGGTCCTGCTGGAATGCGGTCATTATGAGTCAGTGCTACACTAAACCTCGAATTCTAATAATCTCATAAAGCACATTTCCAAATAGCTCATAATGTGTCAGCAATTCCCATGCCAACTATTCTGGACTCTCCAGCTTCCTGTAATGAAAGTGCACGAATAGCAGCTTCGGCCGGTGGAAGTGGCTTACATGAAAATGCATTTGACACATCAGTCCTCATCACCAAGCACACACTCGATGTAGTTACACATCACTGTTTCAGTACATGCACCAAAACCCCCTGGCCTTTAAAACCATGCACTTTTACTTTCACACCAGAGCCTCTTATGGATTTCTGAAGAGGGTTCGACATGAGATGAGGAGAGTGTGTGTGTACAAGTGAGCATATGTGGCTTACATGGTGAGCACTCTGTTGGATTTCAGCAAGCTGAGAATTTTAAGGCAGAAGTGTCAGAAAGTGTCAAGATAATCCCAGCTAAGGTGAAAGGATGAGAGCGAGAGAAAGTCGAAAGGAAGTGTATGTGTGTGTGTGTGTGTGTGTGCGTGAATGAGAGACGGAAAGAGAGAGAGGTAGAGAGAGAGTGAAGAAGAGTTTGAAAAGGATTATAATTGATGTCTCAAATATCTCTCCTTCTGTTCAATGACACACACACTGCACTGTATTGCACACACGGTCTACAGGGATCAAAGAAAATATAGACGTTTTGCTGCCTCTGATTAATGATTAAGAAAAATATTGTTACTATTAAAAAGATTTTTTTTTACCTAAATACAACCTATACCCTGATTATTAAATGTTATTTTTAATAAACAGACTATCTTGTTATACTTTGCAGTAGTTAAAATTAATTTATTACCTGTGAACCACTTTTTGACCACAGACCTAAAATGAAATTAACAACTTTTACCGCTGTAAACTGTAGGTAGACGGACAGCTTATGGAAATTATGTTTGTTTTCTTTTAGATCAGAGATGCACTCTGCAGAAGACATTGGCCAGCAAATCAAGGAAAACACTAGTGTAATTTTGGTATAAATGAGATTGTTTTGTTTTTATTGTAATAGGTTCATTATTAAATGTAAAAAAAAACTATTAGTTAACATAAAATAATGTTTTCTAGCCATTTCTAAACATTATTTAAAAAACTAGGAAATTATTCTGGTAGTACCCAGAATAGCAAAATCCACTAAAGGAGGTCAAGCCTTCTCATTTATGGTTCCTAAACTCTGGAATAGCCTTTCTGGTAATGTCTGAGGCTCAGACACATTCTCTCAGTTCAAAACTAGATTAATGACCTATCTTTTTAGTAAAGCATACACACAATGCATCACATATTGGTATGATGCATGAGTGTTCTCCATGCAGGTCAGTGAGCTTGACAAACCACCTGGAGGACATACTTCTCCTTTGAGTGTTAGGACGTTTGACCTGAGGAGAAATGGTCATGCCTAACTGAGCTTGGTTTCTCTCAGTTTCTTTTTTTTCTTCCTTCACTTTCGTCATGTGGTGAGGTTTGTAAGGACCTTTGGAGCTGCGCATCAATGGATTTGATCTTCAGTGTTAAGACATCAGCAGTGAAATTTATACCACACTGAGGTAAACTGAACTTTAACTTTGAAAACTGGACTGTTCAGTCAACTGGAGAACTTCAATGTTTAGCTGCTTTGACACAATCTACATTGTAAAAGCGCTATAGATAAATAAACAAGAATTGAATTAAATTGAATTGAATTATCCAACTATATTTCAGCCCACTAATCTCTATCAAGTTTAGTTTTTGGCCCTTCATAAGAAAAAGATTGGGCAAGATTGAGTTTTAGAAGAAATTTTTTTGCTAGTGGGGGGAAAATTAAAACTGCTAACATACATATTTTTTTTAATTATAATTATTTTCTTAATATTTTTCCATTTTAAATCTTTAATTTATTTTCCCTTTAAACTAGTGCTGTTTCCAAAGTACCAAGTTTTACTTCAGCTTATCAAACCAGTGCCAAGAAACCAAATCATTCCCATTTGGATTCTGATTTCTCAATATGCTACACACGGCTGGATTGGTAAAATGAAAATAACCGGCAAGATCAGATGAATGCCGAAGGGCATGTTAAAAAATGATATTTGCGCCAAATTTCTACACTTTGAAAGTCTCACTGTGCAGATTAGTTCGTTCATTTGGGTGGATATCCCACTAGGCTCATAGATCCGAGTATGCACAAAGAATTCAAAGAAGAATTTCTCTTTTTTTTTTCTCTGATATCTGCTAAAAACACATACATGAAAATGTGACTGGTTGGTTGTGCTAGATGGTTTAAAATGGAGACACCAGATGGATAGATAATAGATGCCAAACTATGGGCTGTCAAAGATGATTAATACAGCAATATGCAATACTGAAAGTAGTGCATTACAATTTTTAATTAATCCCCCAAAAAAGTAACTAGCTGCGTTACTTAGTTACTTTTTATGGAAAGTAATTTGTTATATTACTTTTGAGTTTCTTATGTGTTACTTTTCCTTATACGTGGCTGAGGTTTGATCAATTTCAGAACTTCCAGGTATTTTTTTTCTACTTTTTTATAGAGAAGCATTGCATTTAACAACCACCTATATAAACTACATCTTCATTTTGCTTTAACAAATGTGTAAATCGTTTCCTAAATTATACTAAATTACAAAATGTAATAAAAAAATGTACAAAAAAAGTTTGAAATTAAAAAAAAGACTGTCTGTAGTGATGACGGGCGATTTGCGAATGAATTGTTTGTTTTTAATCGGATCTAAGTGAACCAGTGAAACGAGTTCATTAAATTAAAAGAAGTTGTCATGAAACGGTTTGCATCTTCAGTACTAATGTACCGCATACCCTATCTGACTTAAAATAAACCAATATCCTGAGTTACTCAGTTACTAGAACAGTACACTGACTCATCTGCTGTAAAAAAAAAAAAAAATCTGACCTGATAAAGATGATGAGTTTAAGCCAACTGTCTGTTCCCTTGTAGCACACTCTCTCATTGAGTGTGTGACTCAACATGACTAAGGTAATTTTTATTCCGCAATATATTTTGTAAAAGCCACTAAAACTTGTGTTACATTTTTTCAGAAGTATCTCAAATAATATTACATATTTTTAAAACTAATGCATTATTTACTCGTTACTTTGAAAAAGTAATATTATAACGTAACACATTAACCCCAACACCTAAAGTGACCGTATCAGAACATTGTTAAAATTCTTGCTCTGAAAACACAGCTTAACATGAATAAGCTGAAGGACTCAGTGGAATTTATGCTTATTTTCATAAAGCACATGACATTTTATGTTACTCCATGCATTCAATCTCCACAAACTTTCTGGCTTATTACCTCTGAAGAAATATGCTTTCATGCCAATTAACATCACACTCACGCTGAGATTGGTGATCCTCTCATGCTTAGTTGAGAGACACTCCATTTCCATTTTGATAAGTATCAACATTTTTAGCTGGTTTCTGGGCAGAGCATGACAGGATGTATAATTTCAACATCTTAGGAAACCGATCAACAATTATCAAAAGCACAGCAGCCAACCCATACGGTACAAACTGGGATTATACAAGAGACGAGCAGAATAGTGAGAGGACTTCAAATGTCCAGCAAAACAAAATTGATCAGCGCAGACAGGGAATTCAGAAAGGACGTTCTGACTTCTGATGTGACTTGCGAAGACAAGTGAGTGTAACAGTTCTGTCAACCATCTGCATTGTCCACTAACACGACAAGTAACAAAAGTGTTGCGACTGCAATATGAAGCATGGGATGAGCATATAGGCCTTCTGGATGCTTCTGTCTCTGAATGTTACTGACAGTAAAAGCAGAGAGTTGTGTAAAGCTACCTCTTAGAAGCCACTCGGTGCATGCGGTTTGTGTAGCATGCAGCAGCCAAATGACAGGATGACCTTGAAGAAGTTTCCGGTGTATGTTGGTGACATGTTTGGCAAAGACATGACGGGTTTTAATGAAGGACAGAGACTCAAACTGACAGGTAGAGGCAAACCAGGATCAGTTCCTACACACTATACATCCTGGAGGATAATGACCTATGGCTGCTTTCTTACAAACTTCAGTATGGATTCCTATGAAAAAACAGACATTTTATTTTACATATGCAGAATAAATTGCTGGTTTATAATCATATCAAACACACCGAGTGCACAATAATGCCAATTGGTAGTTAATTGGGGCTCTAAGGCTGTTTTCACACTTGGTTTGATTGCCTGGTCCACAGCAGTGTCCGGCTGACCTCCTGACCCTACTGGACTGTGTTCACATGGTGGTTTTTGGTTCACAGTATGCTAGTATCATCACAGTAGAAGCTATTTACCTCTGTTGCTAGGTAACAACAGCTAAGGAGATGGAAAAATGGCTGTATTGCTTAAATGCCTCAAATTTGTACTGTGGATCTTGTTAGGCTGCAATAATTACGGAAACCAGAACTGGGGACTTCTGAATACATAGCTGTTAGAAGAACTACATCTAAAGATGTAGACAAAATTGTTGGGACCCTTCAATTTTGTCCAGGCCAGTTTCATTAGTTTGCCTTTTTTAATGTTTCTGTTGAGCCACAATTAGGCATGGGCAAGTATAGGAATCAGTATTGTGATTACTGCTCTAAAATACGTTCTTTTTTAATGTCTGGGAAAAAACAACATTGAAAATAATATATTTTTAACTTTTTAAATATTTTTAAAGGCTTAAGAATTGAAATAAATCATTGACCTTTGCTGTCTTTATTAGTTTATTTCCAACTTGAAAAGGCATCGCTGGATACCTTTCTTTTCTTTGGATATAAAGTAACCCACTGCACTGGTCAGGTCCATAGTATGCTGGGGCGTTGGTGTTCAAATGGATTCACTTTTGATATGGACGGTCCTTTTTCTCCTCAAGATACTTTTGCCCTAAAATAACTAAATAAAATATTCATAAAAAAACGAAAAAAGATAACAAATAAAATATAAATAAAATAAAATACGTACATATACTGTAGGAACTATGGGTGGGGGAAAAAAATCGATATTGCAATATATTGATGTGCTTTCTGTTGCAATAAATAATTGATACACTAACAGCTAATATCTTTATAATATCTTTATCTTTAATTATTAATTTACCCATTGTCAGCGTCACTGTCACTATATCTACCATTCTGTTTGCGAGGTTGCTGTTTGAGTAAATAGTGGTAAAGTGGCAGAAGCAGCAACCAGTGAAGAACACAAGTTAACTAACAACAACAGAAAAGAAGCGCAGAAAAAAAGAGTAGCGAGAAGAATAGAGGAAAATAATGTAAAACAAATCAAAGACCCACATGCTAGTTTCCACTCTAAAGTGTGGAGACACTTCGGGTTTTACGAGACAGTCTACAGAAAGGCACTGGATAAAAACTATGCAATGTACCAGGACTAGCATGCCATCAGAGAGAATCTTTTCTACTACTGGTGACATAATCTCTGCTCAGAGGTGTGCTCTTGGAAATGTTGGCATTAATAAATGCATAAGATTTCCTTATTATGGGTATTTTTTTCTTTTTCAGTCACATATATCGTGATATATCAGATGAAATTTCTTCCAATATATTGAATATTTTACATATCGCAAATCGTGATATTAACATTATCGTGGACCACATATCGCCACAGAATTGAATCATGAGTTACTTGTTTCGTCTCACTCGTTCTAAACTGTGGTAAATCTTAAAACCATTCTTACGCCTAGCCACAATTCAAAAGCAATATCTGATTTTCATTCGTTTATTTTCAGTCATTTTTAATGAATCGTGACTTTTTCTGTTATTCTGTGACCACTGTACTGTTTCTTTCTTTAGTGGACCGGGTATTTGTTTCTATGTTTGTTTTTATAACTACTATTTTTATTCATAGAATTTCATTTTTGCATCTTGTTTAAATACACTATGAACAACAGCTACGCTAATTATTTTCTTTGTTCTCTATTTCCACCTGGGGATACTCATCCCGAGGCCCCCAGAGATTATGCAGCACCATTGATGCAATCCAAAACCTGTGAAGAAATGATGCCAAGGTATCCATAATCCTAGACTAGGCCGTATCCTGAGCTGATGCTGTGGTAATCATGGAGGTGTGGAGTGCATGAGACTGATTCCTGAAAGACACCAATGACAGACGAGTCCCCGCATTGATCCTTTGGGCCAGCCTGATCACCCAACGGTGACCTACTCACACCTGCAGTTCTCCACGATGGACGTCCAGCATTCAGCAGCCTTGGGCACCTAGACTACAGCTCCACACAGGAAGTTTGGCCAGAGGAAAAATGGTCGTGCCCAACAGAGCCTGGTTTCTCTCTAGGTTTTTTTTTTCTTCACTTCGTCATTTGGTGAAGTAACACATCGATGGATTTGCTCTTTGGTATTTGAACTTTTAGCAGTGAAATTCAAACCACACTGAACTGAACTAAACAGAACTTTAACTCTGAAGTCTGGACTTTACTAGAACTTCTATGTTAAGCGGTTTTGACACAGTCTACATCGTAAAAGCGCTACATACATAAATATGAATTGAATTGAACAATTTTGCCCATGTCTGTATGCTTACAGCATGTTCCCTTATCCCAAGATTAACATAATCACTTGGATTTGGTCCATGTCCAGAGAGGATATCGATGAGACAATCCTACCTGACTAATCCACCTCAAAGACCTCAATAATGGGACGAGTCCTCTACACAGAACACAATGGCCAGCTTGAACACACCCCACCCATGTCTGACTGGGACCTTCACCTCCACCAAGAAGGACGGTCATCATCCTCAAGGCCACTGATACAGTGCTGTCGTCTATTGCTAGATAAATTGCAGCTCTGCCTCATCATTCGTTAGGCTGGAGGAGAACTGGTCCCCAGACTGAGCCTGGTTTCTCCCAAGGTCTTCTTTCTCCATTACCATCAATTTAGTGGATTTTGGGTTTCCTTGCCACTGTCACCTTTGGCTTGCTTGAGGTCAGCAGAGCAGCTCTTAAGGTGAATCTCATCATTTAACAATTACATTCATAGTGAATTACAATGAATAAAACTACCTAAAACAAAGCATTCTGCAGACGTGAATGTGCCTTATGTATTGAACTTAAAACATTAAAACACAATGAAAGTTCATACCTCATTTTCTGTTGTAGCTACTTCAATTCAATTCAGCTTTATTTGTATAGCGCTTTTACAATGTGGATTGTGCCAAAGCAGCTACACATAAATGGTCATAGTAACTGGAACAGTGTGGTTCAGGTTTTAGTGTTTAAGTTCAGTTCAGTTCAGTTTAGCTCAGTTCAGTGTGATTATATCATTACTGAGAGTTCAAACACTGAAGAGCAAATTCATCGATGCGTAGGTCTACCAATCCTGAACCATGCGAGGCAGAGGCGACAGCGGAGAGGGAAAAAAAACTTCACCTGATGGGAGTGAAGAAAAAAAACCTTGAGAGAACCAGACTCGGTTGGGCACGACCATTTTAATTTCTCCGCTGGCCAAAAGTCTTGTGCAGAGCTTCAGTCGCCGTGGTGGAGGCTGGAAGATGGCCTCAGCGAAGACTACTGTAGTTCATCTCAGTTAAGCTTTTTTTATACACAGAGTGCATTGTGTAAAGCTCTACGCAATTTCAGTAAAAAAGCTGAAATATAAATTCTCTCTGATTTCAATATGTGGTTTACAATTGCTTGTGAATAGAGTGAGTAAACAAATAAATATTCAGCCTGTCCATCTTCTAAAAGTTTAGCAAAGTTACTACTTTTGTTACAGAGTAATGTCATGTAGCTTATCTGGTTCAAAACTATTTTATTAATAAATTCAATAAATAAAATAAACTAATTTTATTAATAAATAAAACTCCTTGTGTGTGTACAACTCTGTACTGTGTTTCACTTTTTAATCTGTCAAATATTACCATATATGTCATTTGTAACTTTCACGAAATATGACCCATAGAACTATTTACAGTACAAAAATAGCGTCCATACTTAAATAAACTAAACTCGGATGTCTAGCAAAGGCGGCACTGTGGCTCAGTGGTTAGCACTGTTACCTCACAGCAGGAAGGTGTGGAGTTAGCATGTTCTCCCCATGTTCATGTGGGTTTCCTCCGGGTGCTCCGGTTTCCCACACAGTCCAATGACATACGGTATGGGTAAATTGGCTAAACAAAATTGGCCAGTGTATGAGTGCGTCTGTGAATTTGAGAGTGTAAGAGTGTTTCCCAGTGATGGGTTGCGGCTGAAAGGGCATCCACAGTGTAAAAAATATGCTGGAATAGTTGCCGGTTCATAGCAACTGGGACTAAGCCGAAGGAAAACAAATCAATGAATTAATGATGTCTAATAAACCCAGTTGCGTACCGGGAGTGCTGATAAGAAAACATTTTTGAACGGAACAAATTGGATGTACTTGCAACATCATTGGCACAAGTAAAATAGAACAATAGGTTCTAAAATTTCCACCTAGTCTGTTCCTTTGGGGTGGAGGTTATAACCTCAGATCCAGCAAATGATTTAAATTGATTAAAATAATAAACCTATATAAACTATGTGTGTGTGTGTGTGTGTGTGTGTGTGTGTGTGTGTGTGTGTGTGTGTGTGTGTGTGTGTGTGTGTGTGTGTGTGTGTGTTTGAAAAATCAATGCTGTGAGCGAGAAACAGTAGTATCTTCCTTTCCAATTGAGAAATATAGTTGAGAAATATACTGCCTGTTAATTTAAAACTGTTAAATGTGAATTACATTTGTCAGAAGTGGCAGAGAAAGTGAAAATTGCAGAAAGGTGAGTTAAGTGCGTAATTGCATAAATATACATATTTAAATAGACTATTTAACATACATGCTGGTTCTTAAAAAATCATATATAGCCTGACATAACATTCACACTTTTTCTTTTATACAAAAAAGAGATTGTGCTAAATTGTTCATAAAAAACACACATTTTGATGATATATATAAACACACTCACCAGCAACTTTATCAGCTACATTGTTTACGCAAATTTTTAATCAGCCAATCACATTGCAGCAACTCATTGCATTTAGGCATGTAGACATGGTCTAGACGATTTTCTGCAGTTTAAATCGGGCATCAGAATAAGGAAGAACAGTGGTTTAAGTGATTTTAAACGTGGCATGGTTGTTGGTGCCAGGCGGGCTGGCCTGAGTAATTCACTGCTGATTTACAGTACTGGATTTTTTCATCCACAACTATCCAAAAAAGGAATCAAAAAATATCCAGCAAGCGGCAGTTCTGTGGGTGCAAAAATGCCTCGTTGATGCCAGAGGTCAGAGAAGAATGGCCAAACTGGTTTGAGGTGACAGAAAGGCTACAGTTACTTAAATAACCACTCGTTACAAACAAGGTATGCAGAAGAGCATCTCTCTACACACAACATGTCGAACCTTGAAGTGGATTGGCTATAGCAGCAGAAGACAGTGGTGGTAGTGCAATGGTGTGGGGGATATTTTCTCGGCACACTTTGTTCCTATTAGTACCAATTGAGCATCATATCAATGCCACAGCCTAGTATTGTTGCTAATGTCCATCCCTTTATGACCATATTGTACCCTTGTTCTGATGGCTACTTCCGGCAGGATAACACACTTGAACATGACAATGAGTTCACTGTACTCAAATGCCCTCCACAGTCACCAGATCTCAATTCAATAGAGCACCTATTTTGGATATGCAGCCAACAAATCTGTAGCAAATGCGTGATGCTATCATGTCAATATGGAGCACTTTCTAAGAAATATTTCCAGTACCTTGTTGAATCTATTGTTTATTAAATCGGATTAAGGCAGTCCTGATGGCAAAAAGGGGCCCGATACTAGTAAGGTTTACTTAATAAATCGGCTAATGAGATATATATTTATATGTGTGTTTTTTCACACTTAAAATAATTATATTTATAAACATCTGCTGCACTTTTTAACAATTCATAGGTCATATATTTCCTTTCACTGATTTAAAAAGAGCAGACTGGAACCTGCTTAACTACCCCTGCTTGGCAATCAAACAGCTTAACACATTGCAATGAGTCTGGCCAGACAGCATTTCCTCCACAGAACGAGTCCAGAACTCCTCTATTCACTTGAAGACCTTTGTAGAGGGAGCTTTTGTTTCATTTCCAGTTTTTCTGCTCACAAACGGATGTGAGTTGCATGCTAAGATTGTTCCGCAAGCTGATCGTATGGTCAGAAGTGTGAAAAAGCAGCCAGGACATGAAGCTCACACAGAAGCGTTTTCCCTTCACTCGCTTGTTTTTTTTCTCTCTCCCTGTACTTCACAGATTCAACTCTACTCTAAATTCCACACATTCAGCACTCCGGTCACACTTCTTCATTGTTGGGCATTCATTACAGGTGTCATTTTACCTTATCAGCAACATTAGTTCTCAGATTTGTCTGCAGTGACAAAGAGGATTTAGCTGGCTCCCTCAGCCCATCTCACATTTACCTTAGACGGCACTGATGCCCATCTGCTCTCCAGGCACTTGGAGCCATCAAACCAGGCTGGCAGAAGAGATCGGGGACAAAAAAGCTCTGCTGCATCAACAATCCTCTAAGTCAGGCCAGTGTCGAGTGTGCCTTTAGTGGTTGAAACAATCAAACCGAATCCTTGCCACTAGACGCTTTTCTTCTGATTTGGCCATCGGTGGTGGTGCTAATAATGCCCGTTGTGGATATCAGACTTTGGCGAATTTGAAACAGCAGTTTTAACCATCTTTAGCAGCTTTTTGCAGTCTGTGAGCTCGTTAAAAGAGAAAAATACAGCACACTCCAGCCTCCACTTCCGTAACTAATAATGATAATAAGTCAAGAGTGTAATTTCCTAGAGAGCTTATCTGTTGTATTTCTACCCAGGTGATTACAAGAAATAAGTGAGGTCTGAGAACCCTCAAAAGGAGGGCTAGATTAATTGGATTTGCAAATGAGAAATGTTAGATGATTGAATTTGCTTTCAGTTTCATGTTGCGTGCTGGTGTAGTGCAAAAGAAGTTCTAGATTTCAACTAACATTAATTAAACTAGAAAAGCAAAGTTTGTAGGCAAACGTTATGGTGGCTTGAGAAAGCCATGACTGAAAGTTTGAAGTCATTTCCAAGCTTAAATAATTGAAGTAGTTTATAAGAGGTTAGAAGCAGCTGGCAAATAGATAGCCACATATATACAGCTTTTTTAGTAAGGATTGGTATGTTTCTTGTTAGGTGGTTTCTAGGGTGTTCTGAGTGGTTGCTAAGGTGTTGATAGGGTGTTCTGAGTCGTTGCTAGAATGTTGCTGGGCGGTTGCTAGAGTGTTTTGAGTGGTTGCTAGGGCGCTGCTAGGGTGTTTTGACTGTTTAAGGCGTTGCTAGGAAGTTGCTAAGGTGTTCTGAGTTGTTGTGTGGCGGTTGCTAAGACGTTGCTAGGGTGTTCCAGGTAGTTGTTAAGGTGTTGCTAGGTCGACCACTGAGCTGTTGCTAAGTCGCTGCTATGCGGTTGCTATGGTGTTCTAAGTAATTACTAAGATTTTGCTAGGGTGTTTTATGTGGTTGCTAAGGCGTTGCTAGGTGGTTGCTAAAGTGTTCTGAGTGGTTGCTAAAGCATTGCTAGGCTGTTCTAGGTGGTTGCTAAGGTGTTGCTAGGCAATTTCTAGGGTGTTCTGAGTGGTTTCAAAGGTGTTGCTAGGGTATTCTAGGTGGTCGCTAAGATGTTGCTATGTGATTGCTAGGTGTTCTGAGTGGTTGCAAGGCATTGCTAGGTAGTTTCTAAGGTGTTCTGAGTGGTTGTCAGGTCATTGCAAAGTTGTTGCTTGGTGTTTGCTAGGGTGTTCTAAGTGGTTACTAAGCAGTTGCTAAGCTTTGCTAGGTGGTTGCTAAAATGTTGCTAAGTGGTTGCTAGGGTGTTCTGAAAGGTTGCTAGGCAGTTGCTATGGTGTTCTGAGTGGTTGCTAAGGCGCTGCTAGGCGGTTGCCAAGGCATTGCTAGGTGGTTGCTTGGGTGTTTTGAGCGGTTGATAACGTGTAGTTTGACAGTTGTTATAGAGTTTTGAGAGGTTGCTAAGGTATTGCAAGGGTGTTGTAGGTGGTTGCTACGGTGTTGCTAGGCGGTTGCTAGAGTATTCTGAATAGTTATTAAGGCATTGTTAAGATGTTGCTAAGTGGCTGCTAGTGTGTTGCTAGGCGGTTGCTATGGTGTTCTGAGTGGTTGCTAAGGCATTGCTTGGGTGTTTTAGGTGGTTGCTAAAGTGTTGCTAGGTGGTTGCTAGGGTGTTCTGAGTGGTTGCTAAGGCGTTGCTATGGGTTGTTAAGGTGTTCTAATTGGTTGCTAAGGTGCTGCCAGGCAATTGCTAAGGTGTTATAGGTTGTTGCTAAGGTGTTGCTAGGTGGCTGCTTGGGTGTTCTGAGTGGTTGCTAGGTGGTTGCTAGGGTCATCTAAATGGTTGCTAAGGTCTTGCTAGGCGGTTGCTAAGGTGTACTGAGTGGTTGCTAAGGCACTGCTAGCATGTTTTAGGTGATTGCTAATGTGTTGCTAGGCAGTTGCTAGGGTGTTCTAGGTGGTTTTAAGGTGTTGCTAGGTGGTTGCTAATATAATGGTTCTAGTATGAACTAGCATGTTGCTAGCATACATTAGCATGGTTTTAGAATGAATTAGAAATTAGTCTCAGAAGAAGAAGAAGACGGAAGAAAGATAAGTTTATGTAGTATAACAGTGTGTTGAGTTTCTTAAGCCACCATAATAACAATTGACTTGCACTTCACGGGATTTCATAAAGTGAGAATGGATGACTTCCATTTAGTTTGAGGCTTCCAATCATCTTTCATCCTCTAGATAAGACTGTATTCACAGAGCATACATACAAGATGCAATTGAACAATAGAGCTTAAAGCCACAAATGCTGTAATGAGCAATATATTTCGACATTGCAGTCATTCAGATGCAGCCCCACCTTGCAGACGTTCATTCCCATATTGCATTAGTAATCCTCTAAAAGTGAGATGAGATAAGAAAATTCATTAAATCGGAACTACTGTCATTTAGAGGGAGAAAAGTGAATAATTGAATGTTAAGTGGCGAAGAAGAAAAGCCGCATTCGAAACGAAACTCTCTCTGAGAACAATTACTCTCATCAAGCCACATCTTCTTCTTCATGCATAACATTAGGCATGTTTTATAATAGCACCAAGTGTGTTATTACAGCAGCTACTGACTCTTTCCTGTAAAAAGAGAAAATGAGTGAAATATATCGTGTCCGTTGCGTGCAGAAATATATTTTGGGCTTTTCAATCTGACTGCCATCTGAGATCAGAACAGCGATCGATTGCAGCTTGACTTTATATAAAAGAATCTGAAGGGCTTTTTTTAAAAAGTCATTTTACTAAAGAATTATAATAATAATACAATCTAATCTATGAAATTAAATAACCCCAGGGGAATTATCCCTTGCGATAAAGAACAAATGAAATGAAACAAAATATGATCAAATGAGATAGAGCAGAGGCTATTATCCTATCAACATAAAATCAAAACATTAGTCCTCAGCCTGGCTTATCTTAATCTTTGCATGCACAAGATTTGAATCTGAATGGTTTTAAGCAGCATTTATTTTCTGCACTCTTCCAGAACATTTCGTTCGAGTCATGTTACAAATTACTGCATTAACTCAACATGAACATAAAATGGGTCACAAAACTTTAAAAACACATTAAATGAAACTGCATATTCGGTACACACGAGCAGTCCAATTACATCTCAGTCATTACCTTCCTTCCATACAAAGCCTACTTTATGAAGTCTAAGCATACAATCTTGTTGGATCGGATCTTAAATTTGTATTCATTAAATACAATCAAACGCAGGCTTTCATGTACAGTGTACATAAAAATGAGAGAACCTTAAATGTCCTTAATTTCAAGGTCACGGCTTAGCAGGAGTTAAGGAATGGCTTTAAAGCATTTCATGATGGGCTCCATATATTCTAAAGCACAGTATGGAAAACATAAGTGAAATATTTGAAAAAAGAACACATAAAAGTTAGAGAACTCTTTCAGAAATCTCCAGGTAATTGGGTATAATCTGGCACCTGGAGTTTAATTTATTTGGGTCAGATGGGAAATGCTATCTTTTTACATTATCATTAATATTATACAACATTATCTGTCAAACTGGAGAAAGCCTGTGTGCAGAAGTCAGTGACAGGCGGAGAAAGAAATGTCATGATTTCTGCTGCAGTTTGGCCCCTTCTACAGCAACATGGCAAAGTCAATGCAAAAGATTATCATCAACATGAGGTTCCATTTTCAGCGTTCATCACCCAATCAGTCAGCATGCAGGACAATGCCCATAATACATTGCAATGTATTTTGGTGCATTAAAACAAAACAGATATATTAAACAGATATATTAATTAAAATAACATTTTAGTCGCCAAGCATATTTAGAAATTGAAAGATACTACAATTACATTTAAGCAACCTACGAAAATTCTAACTTTTTCCATTTTTCGTCTTTTTAAACATTTTTCTGAGAAAATTTTATTAAAATTTAAAAACTTTTAAATATATTTTGTTATATAAGCTCCACATTTGGCTTCAGTACTGACTAATCTAATGTATAAGCACAAGTAACAGATTAACAGATTACAACCCACAGAACAGAACGCATGTGACCCGTGGATTAATAACTTTTTTTTTAATTTGCAGGTTAATTCAACATTTATAACAATTGGAGATTGAGAGATCACCTCCCGTGAAAAGCATTTTGCCTTCCCTGTAAATGGCCCGTTCACATCGAGACGTTTTTTGCTCACGTTTTCCGTCGACGTTTAACGCCTCGCGACTAAATAACAGGCATCAATGTGATCGTGCACACCAACACGCAAAACGCCAGGCACAAAATCGTAATAAAAAAAAAAAACGCTTCTTGCTCGTTTTTTTTGTTTTGTTTTGACACGCTGTGTCACCCTCTCCACCAATCAGATTGGCCCTTTTGTTCATGTGCACTGAGCTGCTGAAGTTACAGTAAACAGCACTTGGAGTCCCTCAAGCGCAAAACTATCAATGCGAGCGCACATTAAAGAAAATGCCCAGAGGCGATATGAACGTTTCGCTGCTTATTGCTCTTGTGAACAATAATCATTTTTTCATCGCTAGAGCTAGAGCTGCTGCTTGAACCATCCATGCTTGTTCGAGTTACTAGTAACTTTAACAAACGTGTGAACTTCCTCTCTTCCTCTTCTTCTGTGTTATTAGCGGGTGTCAGAAGCTTAAAGTTGTGTAGCGCCATCTAACGGCAAGGAGTGATTTTGCATACTCTTCTGCTTGACGCCAGTGAAAAATCGCCTGGGTTTGAACACGGAAAAACGTCTCGTAAAACGCAGACGATAAACGCAAACGAAAAGCGCCCTAGTGTGTAGGAGCCTTTAGGCTATTAATTAAAGGTCTTTTCAGTCAGTGTTATATATTGTATAGCTTCCTATTTAAAATAAGAATTTAAAAGATAGCTTTTTAAGGCGTGTTCTTATATATGCTGAGCCCTGTATATGCTTGGTATAGCCAGTATAAAAACAACGACAATTCCTTCAAATCTTGAATGAGGAACAATATAAAAAAGATAAAAGCTTAGTTTTTCTTTTTGACACAGTTTATAGAGAATGATCTTGTTCGGCAAAACTGAAAGAGTTTGATCGCCTCATTAATAATAACTAAATGTTCAGGCAGCTTTGTGTACATAATGGGATAATGTATTTGCATTGTTTGTTCCACAAATACTAAGCATGCCGTTTTAGTTTTGTGTTTTGATTTTTTATTTTATTTATTTTTTTTTTTTTGATGACACAAAGAACAAAATCAGCATTTCTAAATCAGTTAGAATGCATGCTAACCTCAAAGCCATAACCTCTTTCTCTCTTTCCATCTCAGTGCAGTCTTTTGTGGCTTCAGCCTCGCTTTAATCGGCAGGTAAGTAAAACAGCCCTCTCTGGCTCACTGGTTGTGAGGTAAATTAAATCTCTTCAGAGGAAAGTCACATAGGCTGATTTATTTACCATGTGGAGATACGAGAGCTCTCAGGGGCTAGAGGAAGGTCTGGGGAAATGACCTATAAACTCAAACACAAGCCCACTCTGATCAATCTTCTTTAATGCTATGCATGAGAACAGAGAGCCAACTTTAGCTAGAAAAAGACCAAAGAGACAAACCTAGTGTTGTTTTATTATGCAAATTTATTATACAAGGTTATTATTAACCACAGCATGCTCTCCTTACTTCTGAATAAAACCATAAGCCAAATTATGTGTGCATTAAGGCATGAACAGAACAAAAAACAAAATCAAGAGTGCTAAAAAATTGCTTACCATGCAAATGCACTAACAGTGTTTCAAGAGTCGCCATTAAAATGATGATATACACATACAGAGCCATTTCAGATCCATTTGCGCCATTGTACCCAATTGTAATTCTTAATACTGCCATTAAAGCTATCATATATCAAAAAATATGAATCTGAGCCACTTAGCCCACCCATAATGTGCTATGTACAAAGATAGCAGAGGAAGAAATAATCCAATGATCTTTAAATGAGAAAAAAGTAAAACGCTGTCACTTCATTAATCTGCTACTTTAACGTAATAAAGTCAATTACTTTCTCTCTTCTCTCTCTCTCAAGCAATTACACTTCCCAATATCGAAACGTAAACAAATCATCAATCAAATATTGCAGTACTTTAGGAGCACAGTCAAAGCTATTGTTCGAGGAAAAGTAGCAAAAGTCCAAGTTACAAGTCAGCAAGTCCAAACGAAAGTCTCTTAAAACAAAATCACATGACCTTTTTAATGCGCATATTGGAATTTGTACGCAAGTGGTAGTAAGCCACTCATTTATTATCTTTTTCTGTGGAATCGGTCTTCAAAAAAATCTGTTAATAAAAGTTAATGAGCAATTCTAAAGGTTCAAGATTATTTGGAGGCAAGAATTGTGGTGAAACAAAAACATATCATATCTGACATATTGTGCCTTGAATGATTTTTACTTGTTCAATATTTGTGAAATCACAAACAGACATATAAAGCGAACAGTAGAACTGATTTCTAAACACAGATAATGAAGTTTCTAAATATGAGGTTTCTGTCTGACAGCAATTTATTTGTATATTGCCAAAAGACGGTATACATAGGTCAAAAACCTGCACAGATTCACTCTAATTATTATTCAGCTAAAATCAATTATAGGAACATTTTAAATCAGTTTACATCTTATCTTTAAAAATCCTTGTATACAAGCCTCAGCTCTAAACAGAGAAAGTGAGAGGTCAGTTGTTCCCCTGAGTTCTCATTAAAGTTTCGAAGATAACGTGCGTCCTGAAGCTAAGGCTCTCTAAACCAGACCCTCAGTGTGTACGATACACAAGAATGAATACAATCTTATCTCTTAGCGCTGTAATCCATTTACGCTTGCCATTTAGGTTATTAAATATGACATCATCCTTGATGTCTTGGTCCGAGTTGTGAGCAACAGCTTCTTTGCAACAATCAATCTCAAAATACTTTCTCCAGCAGACAATTTTCCTTGGCATATCATATTTATGGGTAGTGACAATCATGACAGAGCAGACATGCGATGCCGAAACTTCTCTGACGCATCTGCTGTGCATCAGTTGCCAAAATGGCAAAGAGTGAGCAATCTCATATGATCCGGCCCAACCTTAATGCATCTTTCACTTCATATCCCAGTCCACCTGCCACCACTCATCGACTGACATTTTACCGCAGAATTGTAAGTCGACACTGCAACAGATTTTTCCCTCAAAGCGCATTTAACCTTGTGGAATATGATGTCTAACCACAACAGATGAGAGTATCCAGAAAGGCATTCTGACACAGCTGGACATCATTTTCTCAGAGATTTTCTTGAAAATGACACTGTTATCAGAAATAATGTTGTTTCATACTACAGATGGCAAACAGATGCTTTCATTTCAGCCTCAGACGGTCCCTTCTAACAGGTTATCTACAAAAGGGTGAAATGCAGACTACGAAATCAGAGGTTGCTATTCAGTATGTGGGTGCAGGCATGAAAAAAACGTAAGGGGAATACTTCACAAGTCACTTCGTTATTATTAACTCCTCACGCTAATTTAACTTAATTTTCAATTATCATTTACATGTATGTCCAAAATTATGAATTTGACAAATATTTTTTTTATATAAAATAAAAAAAGAAAGAAAAGGACAAATTATCAGTTTTAATTTGACCTCATAATTAATTCTTTGTGCATGGTGCAAAACAAAACATAGAACGCTAACTGCTAAGAATCCACTAAAATGTTTTTCAGTTTTTAGCCAAAAAAATAAAAATAACTAAAAACATGGGACGGAAAAAACACTGTGCTGTACTGTCCAGAAGTGTTTAGCATGCTCTACCGTACTCCTTGCGTAGAGTGTAGCAGCTTTCACACCAGTCATGGAATGCGCTGCACTATGAAACCCATTCATTTCAATGGCTTGTGCAGTGCAAAGGCAGATTGTTGCTTCTGTGACTAAAGCACAAGAGCAGTGAAGCACACTAGGGCTAAATAATAAATAATTTCAGCATCAATATTGCAATGTGCACATTCACAATAGTCACATTGCAAAGATATGTCATGGCAGATCATTTTCTTAAAACAAGCAAAAAAAAAGTAATAATTTTCTCTTATTTGTTGACAGTGAAAACTAAACAACATTTTTACTTGTTCTAATAACTTTTTTGATATTTGGACTAAAAACAAGACAAAAAGTAAGAAAAATTTTTTTTTTACATTCGTGATTATTCAATTTCTCTAGCTGAATACTGTTAGACTCCCCAGAAAACAGTCAAATAGTGCTATTCAACCTTGATAATTGAAAATCTTGTGAAACTGCATTCATATCGCAATGTTTATTGCAGAATGATATTGTACTATCAGATTTTTCTAATATTGTGCAGCCTTAAAGCATGCCACATAAACATTCAAAATAACTCTCAAGTACCACCCTTATATCTATGCATGAACCACACATAAAGCAAATTCTGTTCAAACTACTTGCTAACAGGATATTTACATGTAGTAAACTTGTACTTGCTGCTTGCAATGGTGCTTCTGTCATGGAAAGTTTTTAAATTGATGCCTCTGGACTAATTCGATAATTTTGTGTTTTTTAATTAGTGAATTTTAAGTTAAACTAAGTCTTCACATTTTAAAATTACTTGGTATTATTGGCGTAGTGGTTAGCACTGTCACCTAACAGCAAGAAGGTCCCTGGTCCGAGCCTCAGCTGGGTCAGTTGACATTTCTATGTAGAGTTTGCATGTTCTTCCTGTGTTAGCGTGGGTTTCCTCCAGGTGCTCCGGTTTGTCCCACAGTCCAAAGACATGCACTATAGGTGAATTGAATAAGTTAAATTGGCTGTAGTGTGGGTGTGAATGCAAGAGTATATGAATGTTTCGCAGTGCAGAGTTGTGGCTGGAAGGCCATCTGCTGCGTAAAACATATGCTGGATATGTTGGCAGTTCATTCCGCTGTGGCGAACCCTTATTAATAAAGGGACTAAGCTGAAAAGAAAATGAATAAATTAATGAATTAGTAGGTAATCCCTACTAATTGCAATAGAAGTCATTTTTAAAAAAGGCACACATCTATTGCTGCTCTAAAGAAAAACAAGGATTGTGATTAACCATGAAGTACTGTAGTAGTACTGAAAAAACTAAAACCAGGAGATTAAAAAAACATAATCCCTTGCAACATACTGTAATTTAGTAGATTCCAACCGGAGGAATATGTTATAGATTTATCGAACCAGTTCCATCTTTGGTCAGTCCTTCTCCATTGATCCAAACTTGGCATGTGACCTTGATGGAACTCAGTCATAGATTTAATTAAAACTAAGAAGATTGACTGACATTGTAGACAGGTTAGTTGGGGTGGAAAAAAATCAATTATCTGACATACAAAGGATTTTTAGCATCTTGAATACTCCACATTGTTGGTGAGTCAGATCCTCAAAGCCATCTTTTCTAAATTGAACAACTTAATGCAAATAAAAAGTAGGAGAAAGACATGTACCGACTAATTTGCAGAAAGTTTTTACAAGTCTAAATCAGTTCATTAGGTTAAAAGTAGCAAAAATGTAGGATGTACTTTCAAGAGAAAAGAAGTTAATGAGTCCGTTCACAATCTCAGACAGATTTCAGACAGTGACCATGCAAAATTGGTCCAATCAGGTGAAAGTGCCTTGAGAACAATATTAAAAGAATAAGAAATTGATGGGCTCTGCCTGAAAAGCTCTGCAACCTGAATAGTGAACAGTTATTTTAAACTTATACATTGATGTAACACTGAAAAAAGGAGATTAAAAAAATGTACCAATCACACCACATGGTACTACAACATCTGTCTTTGACTAAATTTTCTACATGCGCATAAAATACGAAGTATACACTAGGTTTAATTCAAAAAGAGCTTCATCTGTGTAACTGAGAATGTGTGCCCATTAATTACATTTTCAACACGTATCTTACACTCATTTAACTAAATACATTGGTTGAGGTTTCAACTTTGCAATAATTAAAGATGCAGTAGGTGATCAGCCAGTATGCTATCAGTTAGCATAATATCCTTTGCTACAACACAGTTCATCCCCTGCTGCCCCAAAGCCACGCCTCCTGAAACCACGAATGTACAGCTTAAAGATGACAGCACACAACCCACTTAATCATGTCATTTAGAAAATTTTATAGTACTTTAAAATTTTCCATGCATGCAAGGATCGCTGGTCTCACTCTCTCACATCCTTTGTCCTTAAGTGACTACTGTATGCTTCCTGGTTGGCCGGCGCCTTGCAGAAATTACCCTTATTACTATGCCATACTTACATGCTATTTTAGACTGATTATTCAAAGTAGCGTGATAAACAATAAAGGGAGCGCGTCACAGACTGTCATTGTTTAATAATGAACCAATGTGAATATAAAACAAAATTTATCTGAGTAAATCAGGATAGGAGGAATGTGATATTTACTTCTGTTTTTGTCATTAAACTAAATAAAAATGTACATTATCGATGCTGTAAAAGGTCCCTTTTGAAACTGAAAATAGTTACATCAAGCTTTCACCGGTAGATTTCAGTGGCTAAACAACACTTCTGTGCATTTAACCCATTCATAAAACAACACAATCTACATCAGCTTTGCGAGACTAAAATAGTTTTAAAACATAACATTGCCTGTCTAACAGGAATAATTCAGCCATGGTATTGTCTTTCCTCCAGCATGCAAAAGTGACACAAATATTGATTCAGGATTTTAAAAAGTTTTGACTCAGCATTTGTTTTTTTCTGCTGTGACTCTTGTGTGAATAGCGGATCTGAGAGAACAATTTTGAGAATTGTCAGTCTGACAAATTTGAATTGGATGAACATTTTTTGGTCTTACACGTTACAAAGAATATTAAAACACATATAAATATATTTAGATCATTTGCTTTATTCATTACTATTGGAATTTGAAGATACTTTCAATCAGCACAACAAAAATGTTTCTGAAGACAATCACCTACTGCAACTTTAACATTCATTCATCCATTCATTTTCTTTTCGGCTTAGTCCCTTTATTAATCTGGGGTCGCCACAGCAGAATGAACCACCAACTTATCAAGGATACGTTTTACGCATCAGATGCCCTTCTAACTGCCCTTCTAACATCCATAAACACTCATTCACACTCATACACAACGGACAATTTAGCCTACGCAATTCACCTGTACCGCATGTCTTTGGACTGTGGGGCAAACCCGAGCACCCGTAAAAAACCTACGCCAACACAGGGAGAACATGCAACCTCCACACAGAAACACCAACTGACCCAGCCGAGGCTCGAACCAGCGACCTTCTGGCTGTGAGGCAACAGCACTACCAACTGCCCCACTGCATCACCACCTTTAACATATACTAAAATAAATTTAGATATATTTTGCAATATAGTAATTTAATATGTATTTATTCCAGAAAATCAACAGAATGGGTTAAAATAAATAAAAGTTAAATAATTTTAAATTCAAAAAGGCTTAAACTTTTTTTTCCCTTTCATTTGGTCCTTGTTATAGAAGAGAATATAGAAGAGATGCACAATATCTGGATTCTTGGTGATATTTTCTAACTACTTGAGGCTGAGATGATTCCAATAGTTTGTATTTGTTTTTGAGAAATATTACATTTTAGGATATTTTTTGTCAGATTTTTAGTCAGGTTTATTCCCCATATATTTAGCTTCTCAGAATAAATAAAATCAAACTTGTGTGATTTCTTACCCCAACTGATGCTTTAATCCTAGATAGATATTTTTTCTTTTTGATTTTTTCTTTACTCCCATTAGCAAATTTAAGTCAGTAATAGTCTGCGTCTAAAATCGCCAACTATTTAGTAAGTATTGTAATTGAATTTAAATGTACAACTCGTTAGAAAAGTATGTTCTATACAGTATGAATATAAGGAGTATGAATGGAATTCTGACGTACTACATACGTCGTTTTGTCATGATCATGTGCCCTAACCACATCAGTTGCATCGCTTCACTCCCATTCATGAATTCTCTGACAGGGCATCACGGGATAGCATAGATTGCATCGGATGCACGATTCAGAATCTCATCACAAATAGTACTGTATGTCATCCGAGTGCTTCTTGCATAGTGTTTTTCCAATACTGTGAATTTGGACATACCACTCGGCTCACATCCTGTATTTAGAATAATATATAGCACGGAAGTATGCGATTTCGGACACTGTCTTAATCTAAATCACAGTTAAAAGTTTACCTGACCTTATTACAGGTCAAGTGCTTCCCTCATCAGCCTTAGAGCAGCGTCTTGCTCACACACTATGCAGATTAGTTAACCACACCCATTATTACATGTTTCTGTATTCACAGTTTTAAAAAATAAATTACGGTTGACAATTTATTCCGCAGCAGTGACATATACCATTATACTGCACAATAACATATTAGTTTATTTTAAATATACATTTATGTATTACCTAAAGTTAGAGTTACTTAAACAAGAGGCCAATACATCCTCAGCAATGAACCTTTTGTCTCCATCTTTGACAGTCAGTGAGTTTTGTGAAGTGTTCTACAGAAATATCCTTCTCAGACTGTAGGGAGCAGTGAAGACTGAAGGGATCTGTGAATAAGAATGCAACTTTTGACACCACATGCCCTTCCTCCAGCTAAAGGAGAATAATCACTGATAATTGGCAGCTGGCAGTTTTTACAAGGCGAGAAGTGTGAGAAGTGATTAATGCTAATTAAGGCTGTTGGGAGAGATGAGGGAAAAGACAACGAGTGAGTGAAAATAAGAGAGACAGAGCCTGTATATGACGTTTGTTGGAGAAAGCAGATGCACAAGAAAACATGCTCAACAAAAGAGACTATTGTCTTTTTATTGAAAAAAGTACAAAGACAGTTCACTGCAAATTTGAAGTAAAATTAACAAAAAAGGCAGGATTATGCCAACACAATTTATTACTTTCAACACAAATGATGATTATGAGTAGGACTGCATAATATATCATTTCAGCATCGATATGTACGCATCTGCAATAGTCACATTGCAAGATATGCAATGTTATGTATAAATTATAGTTAACCAGGAGCTACAGAATTGTATTCAATTACTGTATGTACATGGAATTTGCAAAAATCAAATTTGTTTCTAATCCATTATTCATTTTCTTTTCGGCTTATAGTCCCTTTACAAACCTGGGGTCACCACAGCAGAATTAACCACCAACTTATCCAGCATATGTTCCATGCGAACGCAGGGAGAACATGCAGACTCCACACAGAAACACCAACTGACCCAGCCGAGGCTTGAACCAGCAACCTTCCTGCTTTGAGATGAACGTGCTACCTACTGCGTCATACGAGTCAATATTTTTCTTACTTAGAAAAAAAATTTTTGTCTTGTTTCTAGTTCAAATATCTACCGTTCACAGTGAAAACAAGATCATTTTACTTATGCCACTAGCAGATTATTTAACTTGTTTTAAGTTGTTTTAGAAACTATAATTTTAACTATATATATTTTAACTTATTTTTGACTTATTTCTTCTAAAGTTGAAAATAAAACTATATTTTTACTTGATCTAAGAATTTTTTGATATTTGGACTAGAAATGAGACTAAGCAAAGTAAGAAAGGCATTGTTATTATTGCATTTCTGTACCTGAATACTGTTAAGAAGGCCCAGAAAACTGTCAAATAGTGCTTTTCAAACTTTTGTCCAACATCATATTGCCCTAATTATGAGGCAGATTAACAATGAAAAGTATTGTGAAAAGAATCACACAAATAATACTTCTTTTTTACACTTATATTTTTTTCTCTATTTTGTGTGTGTGAAGTTTAAATTTCTGTCACTATTTATAATACACAACACTGCCACACAGCAATAGTAGCCATAAATCAGTTTTAAATCACAAAGATGACACCTTGGATCTCATACAGTACGCAGCATTTTGCAGTTTTGCAGAAGTAATATTAGTAGGTCTCAAACTACTCAATTATTTGCTGCAGAAAGAAAAACATGTTTGCTTGTGGCATCTGTCTTTTCCCCAACACATCTCTTATAGAGGTAACAAGAACTGAACATACTTAAAATTTTAAATCTTATGAGCCATATGTCATCTTGATATAATCAATGTCATTAGCTACGGACAATATTTCTAATCAGTGATGCACAATTTAGATGTCTGTCAGCACAACACTGTATTTTATGTACAGTAGCTTTTACTTTGCTGTAGTTTACCTGGTACAGCATAGGACTTCTGATGCGTATATATATATATATATATATATATATATATATATATATATATATATATATATATATATATATATTTTTTTTTTTTTTTTTTTTTTTTTTTTGGCTGCATAAGGGGCAGATCACAACAAACATGTTTTTGTGTTGAAAGGGTTTACTAACAGCCAAAAGTGTTTTGCGGCACCTTTAGTGCCTTGCGTTTTTGCCGTTGTGCGCTGTGTAAAAAAAGTCTGAGCAGAAAAGCTGGTTACGTCAGTTGCAATTTTTTTTCATTCTTCATTGAAAATGAAAGCAGAGGTGGGGTTTCTATTGATTATATGCTTATTTTCTGTAGAGCATTGTTTGAGGTAGCCTGCTATTTTTATTTGATGGAAGAAATAAACATGATTGGACAAACAGCATATGCCGGTTCTTAAAAAGAATTCAGTTAATGTTTTTGTTTTGTAATCTAAACTTGTCATTTAAGCGAAAAATATCTATGGCAGGACTATTTATTTTGTTCTTTTTATTTATTTTATTCTGTTTCTCTATGCTGTTGGAAACACTGCAGGTGCTTGAATATGTGTTGTGCTTAAAAATCAGTATTTTAAAAATGCAACATTTGATGTGTCAGACACATAATAGATACATCAGTTATTATTTTTATTAAATAGTAATTTAATATTATCTGACCAGTTAAACGTTGGCAATTGTTGGTTGGCAAAAATAACCGAAATGAGCATTCCTAAAAAAAAACTTAATTGACCTTTGAATTGTGCAACAAACAATGCAATATATTTCACAAATATTTAAAAGCTTCACAGATTCAGTGTGTATTCTTCAATTTGTTAAACACAGCACTGTAAGTAAACCCACCTACAGTATACGTTGAATAAACAATTATGTAAATTATTTTGTCTTTGGCTGACGTATTAACTAAAAAATGCTGCAAAATATACCTGTTTAAATGTATTTAAAGCAGGCCTGTCACAGTAATCAATATATATATATATATATATATATATATATATATATATATATATATATATATATATATATATATATATATATATCGACTTATCGCGCAATACTTGGAGATGACCTCAATAGTTTTTGCCATTGCAATATACATTCACAAATAACATTAAAGCCATTTTACACAGAAATTTAAATTCTACCTCATGGGTGTCAAAGTTTATAATTGGACATTTACCTAATACGACATTTAATAGTATATAGGGCATTTACCTTTTTAATAACAAATTATAGAATCTAAATAACCTTAAGAAGAAATATTTTAAAATGTTTACTGCTATTTGCATTCTTATGCTGTTTTATAATTATTATGTAATCAGTAACATAAAATGTTCTCAAAATGACAATAGCATCGCTTAGCGCAACATTTTCTGTGACAATATATCGAAGACCAAAAATTCCTTATTGTGACAGGTCTAATTTCAAGAGTTCACACTTTATAGAAAATTATTTACAGAACATGCATAATTGATGAGCTGTCCAATGAGAGGGCTCTAACACACCTTAACTCATGTTATTTCCCTTGTCAGGAGGATGAGAGTGATGAGTCCAAGCGCAGTGTCTAGCCTAGCCTCATAATACTCTCCCACTCTAATTTAGGTAGAAATCGGGTTTAAAAGTGTGGAGCTGGGGTGGTGAAAGGTTGCTGAAAGTCAAGAGAATATCGAGGTAAAGAACGGCTGGTTATTTATATGGGTTTAGTCTTAAACTGATTGGATAAAAACAGAATAATTGTCAACAATGAATTAGCCTGGTCAAAACATCTGCACATGCTCCTCACGAAACTTGTTTATAAAGCATCACTACAGGTTTGCAGACATATTTCCTATGAGTCTTTGGTTGGATACATTAATATAGGCATTAGAGGGAATAATCAATACTATGTTTTGGTGAACTATCATAATTTATTAATGTATAATTTGATAGCACTCTCACTGGCGTGCCATCATAAAAATCAAACTAAACCTGTAAAACAGCGACAGCAACAGGCAGAGAGACGTGAAGGAAAGTGACAGAGGAGGAGAGAGCGATAAGGTGTTAATTCTGCAGCGTCTCACATTGATGTGCTGGTTTCTCTGATGGATGAAGAAAGTGTGTTGTCAGCTGAGCTGCAGGCAGAGAGCAGGAAAGGTTCACAATCCGTTCTGCATGCCAACAACGCTTCAGCCCTCAAAATAACAACTGCTTAATAAGCAACGCTGTCCGCTAATGATCCCGAGGTCAGGATTTACAATGAATTATGATGGTATAACAGCGTGTTATTGCATGCACGGTTTAAATAAGACAATGTCTAAACTCTCCGACTGTGGTTGTAGGGTTTGTTTAAATATCGCTGCACTGGGCTAGACACTATTGATCTGGAAAATCAATTACTAGCTGCATAGCTGATTTTGGACCCGGTTTAATAGCTCAGAGGTAATTGTACAGCACAAACTACATACACAGAAGGTGTTGTGGATCTTTAAAGACGTCCTGCTGAGTACAACTAAAGCACGTGGTCTGAAATAGAAGTAATCCCACTCCTAATCCTGACCTTTACAATACAGCTGCATCAAATCGAGGAAAGCCTAATACATCTATATTGGACTTTCCCATCATCTCAAATGTAATCCTTTAATATTTTATTAATTTAACAAGATTGTAAAAATGTAGTCTTTAACATTTTTAAAATTAATATTGAAATTTGGAGTTTTTAGTCCATTTTGACAGTATTTAGTTACTGAAAAAATAATTATTCGCCTTATTCTCCGTGTACGAGCAGGTGCAACCATTTAAATCTTTTTGGCTCAAGAGTTCCGGTCTTATTCACTTCCATTCATTATTAGACGTTAAAAACAGCTCATTTTGCTGCTTCATGTTGCAAACTGATATTTTCTTCTTATATTTTGTCTGTATAGTCATGCAAACATTTGTTTGTAGAGCTGGCCTGAGTATTTCAGAAACTGCTGATGCACTGGGATATTCACGCACAACCATCTCTAGTGTTTATAGATAGTGGTACAAAAAAGAGAAAAGATCAAGTGAGCAGCAGTTCTAAGGGTGCAAATGCCTTGATGTCAGAGGAGAATGACCAGACTGGTTCGAAATGATAGAAAAGCAACAATAACTCAAATAAGCACTTGTTACAACCAAGGTATGCAGAAGAGCATCTCTGAATGCACAACATGTTCAACCTTGCGCCGGATAGGCTACAGTAGCAGAAAACCACACTGGGTGTTACTCCTGTCAGCTAAAAACAGACAACTGATGCTTCAATTCACACAGGTTCACCAAAATTGGACAATAAAAGATTGGAAAAACATGGCCTGGTCTGATCAGTCTCGATTTCTGCTGCAAAATGATGATAGGGTCAAAATTTGGCATAAACAACATGAAACTTGGATCCGTCCTGCCTTGTATTAACAGTTCAGGCTGGGAGTGGTGGTGTAATGCAATGGTGTGGGGGATATTTTCTTGACACAGTTTAGGCCCATTAGTATCAATTGAGCATAATGGCCACAGCCATGTCATAAAGCACAAATTACCTCAGACTGGTTTATTAAACATGACAGTAAGTACCCAAATGGCCCTCACAATCACCAGATCTCAATCCAATTGAGCACTTTTGGGATGTGGTGGAATCCAACAAATCTGGTGATACTATCATGTCAAGACAGACCAAAATCTCTGAGGAATATTTCCAGTATCTTGTTGAATCAATGCCTTGAAGGATAAAGGCAGTTCAGAAGGCAAAAGGGGGTCCAACCCGGTACTAGTAAGGTGTGCCAAATAAAGTGGCTGGTGAGTATATATATATATATATATATATATATATATATATATATATATATATATATATATATATATATATATATATATAGATTTTTTTTTTTTTTACCTATTGAAAAGCCATTGCAGCATGAAAAACTTTTTTTCTATATGATAGTGCATTTTATAGCTGCTAAAAAATTATGAGGTAAAAAATGATATGCTCATTTGATGTTTATTCATTTGTAAGTTTCATATATTTGGACTGTTTTGAGCCATCATGACAAATATTTACCTATGGCTATAAAACAAAGATTTTTGTAACTCGGCAAAGCTCAATTTTCAGCAGCCATTACTTGTGTCACATGAACCTCAAAACATAAATATAATATGCTTATTTATTCCTCTAAAAAACATTTATTATGAGTGTTGTTGGGCTGTTTTGTAAATAGAAAGTTGAACATTACATGACAGAACCCCACAGTGCTGTTAACTTTACATCACCCTGATATGTAGCATTTACTGTGACACTGCATGAACACAACAGAATAACGAGCATTTTGGGTAGGTATTCTTTCCGTTTGTGTCAGAAGATGTTAACCAAGAGTCCTGAAAGCCATGGCGAAAACATATCATTCAGTGCTCTTCTTTGCTCCTCGTGTTGTTATGGCACAATGAATGGCATTTAACAATGGCCAGATGGAGAATTGACCATCCTGCTCCTGACTCAGTCTGAAACACTCTCATTATATCTAAAGACAGTCTAAACTGTCAGCCTGAAGGGTAAAAGCAGATATTTTAACTTGAGGGTGGTGGTATAACAAGACTGGGAGTTTGAAATGACAGTGACTTCACAGAGGTTTGAACTTTAATGGTGTGGGGGTCTGAATAGACCATAGAACAATGGCAATAGAAAGGCTGATCCACTAAGGTGACAAGAGACGAAAGTCAGTCATAGTTATTTATTTAGCACAACAATAAACATCTGTTGACTAGGGCTGGAAAAAAAAAAGAAAATCTATTTATCTTACCGGTTAATCAGCTACTCACTTGTTTAAAATAATTAATTGAGACACACACATTCAAACTAAACAGAAATAACTTTCAATCACTGAAATGTCAAACAATTATATTCCTACAGTATAAAATGACTTAAAGTTAATGTGTTCTGTGCATGGTATGCTGACTCAATTAATCAACAATCAAATATACTGACAGTTCATTTGAGCATCGACACAGGCCAACACCAAAAGTGTATTTTTTGATTGTTTACAGCAGCAATGCATTATGCAAGAATTTTCATTCACCAATGCTATAGGCTGTTATCAATCGTGTGGTTCTGGTGATGTGCAAAATTCAGATGGAGGGCAGGAAGTAAAAAAACTGAATGGAAGAACGAAGAAAGTCTGCATTTTTGTGGTTTATACCATGTTTAAATGGAGATCAGGGCCAGATTAACCAATGGGCATTATGGGCCAAGGCGGGGGCAAATGCAGATTTTGGAGTGTTTATTTAGGCTAAGTGCAAATAGCCCACCTTGTTGGAATAAGCTAGCTGAGTGATTCACGCTCATCACCGTTTAAATGATAGTAACAACATAAGTAAAGAGAGCAAATGATAGCAGCGTGAATGGCATACACAAATATTATATTAATATTAAAAAATATATTATTTTATTCTTTTTTTTTTTATTCCACTATAGGGGTGCAGCCAGGTAGGGAGCCTACAAGACATGCGGACATCTTCCAGACATCACGAAATAACAAATTAAAGCATACAAAAGCATGGACGCAAAGTCTACACTATTAATTATTTATTTATTTTTGTAAAGGGGGAAAGTACTCCACAATAATAACCATCTAGTTTTGTTGCAAGAATTCTGTAGATGAACTTACCATCAACAAACATTCACCTCTGCTGCCCATCTTAATGTTAATGTTATGGTTGTTTATTCGAAAACGCCAGTAAAGACATGGATTGCAAGGGTACATAATTTAAATTCCTCTCTGTGGTGGTGTTTGTATGTGATTTTTAGATCCCACATTAACATATTTACACACATAACTAGGCCTGTAAATAATCTTTATTAGTGTTCAAACAAATTATCTCCTCCAAAAAAGGTTTTTACACATGGATGTATTGAAAAAATTGGATTATATGCTGCCTTTTCCTTTGATTTTTAGCCAGTTTCTTGACCTTTTTGAGTAAAACTTTTTGGAACTCCATAAAAGCCGTTCTGCATTTTTTATTTTAGCCAATTTAAACAATTATAAACAACATAAAAGAGAAACATGTTCATGTTTTGATAGAGATTCCTATGTAAAAGAATCACTTCCTGCCGTTCATCTAAGTTTTGTGCATTATCAATGACATCATGTAAAAACAATCTATTGTAGAAATGAGTCCTTCTCAGGCAGCCACAATCAACTTACACTACTCTATGAGTGAAAATAAAAGTGGGTGTAACTTAAATATATGTCATCTCCCATGTGGAAACCATGTAGAATACATCTATGTAGAATAAATTCTTAGGCCACTGAAATGACACAAACGAAAGGAGTCTTACAGTCAAATCAAAGTATATTCTTTCAAATGGCTTTTCTAAGGGATAGTCATTCTAAAAGACACCAAATAAAAAAAAACTTATATCTGTCCTCGAAATGGAAGGTACAAATTGAAAATCTATACACGAAATATGGAGTTTTTAGACTTTATGACTAGAAATAAAAAATGTTTTTCATGTTGTACACTGCAGTTCCTGTCCTTTCTACACATAAAAGACTGCAGCGCTCAACAGATATTGTTTATTACATTCTCAATAACTAAAGTCATCTTTTGAAATCTTTAAACACAAACAAGGTCAATTAAAATACTGGTCAATCAGAGTATGAGAATTCAAAAATGAAAGTGTCATCAACAATCCTGTACGTGCAGGCCCATTTTTAAAGCCATACATGAATAATTACAAATATAACCATGATTTTTTTTTTTCAATTCCTATCCAAGATACAAATGTTTAGAAATCTAAAAATGGAATCTGAGGGTTCTAAATACTAAGAAAATCCCATTAAATTTGCCCAAATATAGTTCTTAGCAATGCACATTAGTAATCAGACTGATACATTTGACTTGATACATTTATGGTAGTAAATTTACAAAATATTTTCATGGAACATGATTCTTACTTTATATTGTGATGATTTTGGCATAAAAGAATGTTAAATAATTTTCACCCACACAAAGTATTTTATACCTGTGTAACATAAGATGGTTAATAAAATGGGTTTCTGGTTCATGGTAAATATATTACAAAGAACTACATCACCTAAAAGTCTTCCATGTGCTATTTTATTTTTTATATACACCTACCGGCCACTTTATTAGGTATACCTGTCCAACTGCTTGTTAATAGAAATTTCTTATTAGCCAAACACATGGCAGCAAATCCTTTCATTTAGACAATTAGACAAGGTCAAGATGATCTGCTGCAGTTCAAACAGAGCATCAGAATGGGAAAGAAAGGTGATTTAACTGATATTGAGTTCACCGTACTTAAATATCCTCCACAGTCACCAAAACTCAACCCAATAGAGCACCTTTGGGATGTGTTGGAACATGAGATTTGCATCATCAATGTGCAGCTGACAAATCTGTAGTAACTGCGTGATGCTATCATGTCAATATGGACCAAAATCTCTGATGAATATGTCTAGTACCTTGTTGAACCTATGCCATGTTGGATTAAGGCAGTTCTGAAGGCAACTAGTACCTAATAAAGTGGACGGTTATTGTATTTCTCTGTTTCTTTTCTCTTTAGACTACATTTAACATAAATTAATTAATGCTGATCTTTTTGAGTTTCCTCTATTCAAAGTAAACAGTAGGCGAAGAAAACACAAATAAATGTAGTCAGCAGCATGCACACACAAATGCTTTAAACAAAATACTATTATCTCATGCTCTCATCTCTCCTTAATCTATGCTGCTCATCTCAGAGAAAATGCTGACTGCCTTAGATGTGCTCCTCGGCACTGGAAATACAGAAAAACACACTTACACAACCAAACAGAAATAGCAGGGCCGTAATGGATTTACACTCCACCCTTTCTGCAATCCACTTATAAGCACTTTAAAAGTCATGACTTCAGTTTAGTGTAGCATTCCATACAATTATGGGCACAGAATGTGATTTAGGCGAGATTGAAAGGAACCAGAAGGTAGTTGTCTAAGAGTCGCTCCATCTCAGACACAGCAAACACGCTGGGGATTTCCATACCAAACACTGAACAAAACATATGGATTATAAAAAAGAAAAATAATTATCATCACATTTTGGTATATAAACCCAAGACCATAGATATACAAAGACAAAGTTCACCTGCATTACTATGAATGTGGAATGTCAGTATGGCTACCACAGCGAAGGAAGTTCAAGGAAGCAAGTCAATATTTATAGCCATGCGGTTCTGTGGGGGAGGGGTCTGTACAGATTCACTTAGTTGTTATGGCAAGCCCTGTTGTTTGGTGACTACAGTGTGTCTACATTGATTTTGGCAGGTGAAATGACATTGCAGCACAACCCATCATATAAAGTATCTTGTCCTTCAAGTGTTGTCCTGTGCCATTTGCTCTGGGTTGTGTCTTTGTTATTTTTTGTAAGCGCATCCTCTGATTATTGAAACAGAAATAACATGTTTTTAATTTAATCATAAATTGCAGAAAAGAGTTGAAATGGGAAAAGTAAAGATGAGACAAAACATTGGAGGGAGGAGGAAAGAAGATTATAAAATAAGATGAGAAAAAACTAAATAAAATATGAAAGAGAAACGAAGGGAAAAACAAGAAAAAAAGAAAAAGAAGACAGAAGGAAAAGGAAAAAAGAAAAGAACCAAGGGAAAAGAAAAGATGAAGAAAAGAGGTGAAAAAAGAGAAAGAAAGGAAATTTAAATGGCATAAAATAAAAAATTAAATGAAAATGACAGAAGACCTAGTTTCTAACATCTGACTACTGTTCTGGAATAAAGGCAATGGTTTACAGTTTATTCAAGATTAGGCATGGGACGATAACCATTTTCAAGATATACCATGTTTTGAAAAAGTCAAGGCTTTAAACCTTCCAAAATATTCTGCTATACGGTTCCTATGGTATATATCAGATTTTTTAAATGTTTTTTTTTTTTTTTTTTTTTTTTATGTCAACCGTATCAGCAGCAGATACTGCTGTCTAGTAATGCTATACTTTATTATTGAATGCACCTTGTATTCTAAATCAATAATAACACTTACTTTTTTTTCAATTTCTAGTAATAATTCAAACTGCTTCAACTTGTCAACTTGGGTTGTTTTAATTGTGTATAGAAATTGTCATGGTTAATGTGTAACATCAGCTTATTTTTATTGTAGCTTTGTTATTTGATCCTTATAGTGTACAAGTAATAACATTTCTCCACTCTGTCTCCACGGTCAGACACGGTCAGCCAATCAGAAGACTCTGGTATTTTTGCGGTCCTAAAACCAATATTGCCTGCAACACCTTCAATACCTTTTTATAGTTCTTTTTAATCAAAGAAGATGTACACCTTAGAGACCAGTGAGTAACCTCAGCTGAAGTGTGTGTTACTGCACAGTGGCTAGAATCATGAGCACCCTACTAAAACCCAAATGAGACAAAAGTAGACCCATTGGCTTCAGGACGTCATGGGTATGAGAACACGGCATCCATTACACATCCTCAAGACCGTAACTGAACATCAAGTGTGCCCTTTGGGACACTGCAAAAACAAAACAGAGCAACACATCATCACGTCAGTCACTGTTTCTCCCTCATGCTTTCCACACATACACACACGCACACACACATCTGCCAAACCAATTATTCTAGGCCAAAAACTGCTCTCTCTGTCTTTTTCACTATACGTCTTTATCTCTCTTTCCTGTCTCACTCTCTCTTCACACAAACATTTGTTGCTGAAGAAAATGTGATTTGCGAGGACAGACTGAAAGACACTGCCAAGAGTAGAAACGGCCACAATGCTGACAGACAGCAATTCCTTCAATTACAGTAGCCTTTGCATCTACATTAAAAAAGGGACACTTTCAGTTTGATTAGTCAGGGCTGGAAAAGCCTCTTGTGCTTTTAGGAAAGATTTAGGAGAGAAAAGACTTGTCACCACAGTAGAGCTGCACCAGATGCTCTGAAGCATTTACTTAATTTGGAATATGAAGCGCAAAGTAGAGGCAAAATGCCACTTTATACTTGTTGTGATATAATTTCCTACAAAACAGGCCAAAAAAGTTTTTGGAGCTGATTTGAAACAGCTTTTCTAAGCAAACTTTGGAGAAAACTTCCCTGGTAGACCCATTCAAACACACTGAAATCTCCTTCGGCTTGTTTCCTCTGCTCAGACAATCAAGATGAAATTATATTGAGTAAAAGTAAACACTTGAGTGCTTATTTATAGAAGAACTTGAAGTGCAATACTATTTATAAGCAACACTAACACTGTTTTTTTTTCCAAGTTTGATCATGTAAAGCTGCTTGCCTTAATGCAATCTACTGTGTAAAGTGCTTTACAGTAAGTTTGTAAGTAGTGGCTGCAGAATGTTTATAAGAGATGCTTTCTTAACTGATGCTTTCTCACTGCTGTCATTTTAGTTGTTTATTTTGTTGTGCATAGGCCTGTCATGATATCTATTTTTTGTTGTGCAATATATTGCACCAAAATACATTGCGATAAACAATATTATTTTCATTATTGCCAGAATGACAATATAATAGCATGATAATGCTAGTACACTCTTCCAAGACAAAATATTTTATTCTTAAGGATATTTATTTTAATTATAGTCATTTTAACAATTATTAATTAGGCATGGGAATGTCAAAATGCATATCCTAAATAAATAATAATAAATGTTAACAAAAAAAGTGCAAGTTAAAAAGTAACAGAGGCTGCAATATCTGCTACCTGATCTATTTTTAGTTGTTAGACATCCACATGAAAATATGCTAAAGTAATTTATAGTAAATACTATAGTTTTTTGTAACCATACTGACACTGAGACCCCTAATAGAGATAGAGATGTTGCACAATCAGCTAAAATGTTTCTAGAATTGGGTTTTATGTATGGACAATATATATTGCATCATCAAAAATGATTTCAGTCATGTCCATGTCTTGTGTGATAAGTCGATATATTGATTATTGTGACAGGCCTAGTTGTGCAGAGAAAAATGTGCAACACGTTTACATCTTTACACATCGAGATGTTCACAAACAGTCCAAAAGTTGCAAAATGTTAATATAAAATATGTTATTCCCCTAAATAAAGAATGAATAGGGAATACATTGGGGGCTTTAGTAACTACAAGCTATAGTTTTACAACTAATCCAACATTTAATATGGCTGCACCATCTGTTCACAAGGTAATCGCATATCATGGCATATGTTCAACAACCTAGTGGCAGTTTTCAAATTTTTGAGCAGAAGTTAAATGACATACATTTCCTGTGAATGATGATTCCAAGTTATTTTGACTCACATAATTTAAGGTAAAAACTTAAATACAGTAATCATTAAATAACTGAATATGAACAAGAGAATAATCAGAAACAGTAGTTGGTATGAATAGTAATACAAAGATATACATTAGGGCTGCACAGTATATCGTTTCAGCATCAATATCGTAATGTGTACATGCGCAATTGTCACATTGCAAAATGTGCAATGTTGAGTTGTGATTGTATAGTTTAGTATTGTATATATACATATAAAATATTGGACTTATATAGCCACAGTTCAAAATACACAATATTTGTGGAGTTACTGCAGAGTGTAACCTTAATGGAGTATAAGTGTATCATTTGCTCATGTTTTAAGCACTAAGAGCATTCAGACACAATATGTAAATGTAAAATAATTTTATTGTACAGTTTAAACAGTTTTTTTATTTATTTATGTACCTAAATACCCTTTGACTACACCCTGAAAACCATTAAGTACTGTTTTTATATCACACTTATACTGTATTTGCATATTACATTTCATGCATGATTTGTTCCCCCTTCAAAATCATGCTAATTGATTAAAAATTCATACATTGTTTCCAAATAGGGCTTTTCAGTTCATCTGAAATTGTATTTATAATGCAATATATAATGGCAGAAACACAAAATATTGCAATGTCCGTTTTTTCTAATACCGTGCAGCCCTCATTACATTAATTATGAAAGTATAGATGACAGAAATTACATTTGAGTCAAAAATGTTTATAGTAAAAAAAAAATGCAAACAATTAAGTGATTGTGTAAACAATCACTACTGCATAACTTGCTCTGTTTTTACACTGAAAGTAGGTCAAGTTGTTTACAACTTATAAATTTAAGCCTTCAGTTAAAAGCTCACTTGAAATAAACTGAATTTACAAATACTATCGCTAGAGCCAGACGGAATCTGCAAGCACTCTTTGCTATTTCTGCAGAGAATTTTAATAAAAATCTTTAAATTTTTGCAGAATGATTTTGGGAGAACCATAACTAAAAACTTAATATATGAAACAAAAAATAATACATTTTAAACTATTATTTAATGCTTACAATGCAATTTCAATTAGATCTACTTTATTTGGTAAAGAAAACCAGTCTCTTATGTAATATATCTACTAAAAGACAGAATATATTACTTTACAAACTAATTATGTAAATGAATCATTTGAATATTTTTATATTAGTCAGTAATATTACTGAAATTAATTTAAAAACTGAATAAATATTAATTTAGGCATTTTTATTAGCCTAAAAATGAATCAAATGAGCTTTATAAGTCTGCATATGCAAATGATTATATATATGATATGATATGTATGTATGTATGTGTGTGTATATATATATATATATATATATATATATATATATATATATATATATTTATCATAGAAAGTTTGCAGAGTGTTTGATTAAGTATATGCATCAATATATACAGTCAATTGAATACAATTCAATGGAATCCAACAAAAGACCTTCAATGTCTTTCTATTATTTTTTTTTTCTTAAATCAGCCCAGAACTGTGTAAAGCAGCAGCATCATTTGTTTAAAGCCAGCCCAGCGTCCTGTAGGTATTGAGTCAAAAATGGAGAATCCATACAGTAGCGGTGAACGTGAGCGAGTAATGAATGTCAGTGCATCTCCATCACTCAACATATAAGGTGCCATTTACACTGACAACCTGACTTCTTCTCCTTCTCTCTCTCACACACATACACACAGATACAGAATCTCTGTATCATTAGCCTGCCTAGAAACCCGAGGAGCAGCCTTCATAACCCAGCTGCTCTGGGACACCATTGGGTCAGTGGAAAGAGCAAGACGACCACTCATTTTCACTCTCACCTTTAGCTATTATTGATGAGCTGAGAAATGTGTCGAATATGAATGTGGCAAAACAGAAAGCACACGTTTGGCTTAAGGTAATTATGCCCATTGAGTATTTTTACATGACACTTCGAGGTTTGAAAAAGCCCATTACAGCCCGAGACATTATGGGGTAACTGAGCATATAAACCAAATAATAAACACATTTTTACGAGCCTTTCTGAAATGGTGTTACAGTATGCTTTGGGGGAAAATATATTATTAACTTGCTGCGATATGCTTAATTCCTTAGCAGAAGAGGGGAAAAAAATCAATACCCCATCTTCTTCTGCCCAATATTAACTCTTAAGTTTACTTACAGAGAGAAAGACTGTTAGGGGGTTGATAGACTGATGATAGAGTTTATATTCAGCAGATTATAACTGGCGATTGGCAGGTACCTGTTCCATAATTCAATTAGTCCTTCCACAAATCTTTGATACCTTGACAGTCTGCATTGTAATGTGTGATGTTTAATTTAACATTCCTTTTTTCATTCAAGTATTAGGTCTGTCAGAACAAAGTGGAACATGTGGACAGACTCCAAATAAGCCTTTCATCTTTTCGAAAGATTCTTTAATATGTTTAAGGAAAGGATTAGCACTGCTATGGTACAGTACGCTCCATTCACATATATGTATTATGAACGGATCACAATGTTACAAATATATGATTACTTGCTCAGAAAGTGTAATGATCACCAGTGATCTCGCCCTTGTAGATAGCTGGAATTACTTGAACTACAATTCTGCCACTAAACTGCACTACATTTCCCATCAGCCACCTAACTCACACACCAGTCCCGGATCACCCCTGATTAAGTACACACAGCTGGCAACATGTCATGAACTGATATTCTGGACCATTTATACACCACACTTGCGCACACACAGTGCTGAGTGTTGTTTAATGTAACATTTCTAAGCGTTGACTTGACTAGTCTTCCTGTGCTTTTGATCCTTGCCTTGTTTTTTGTTTATGTTGTTTTGCCACCTGTATTGACCCTTTTGCCTGTTAACTAGTGGTGGTCAAAGTGGGGCTTTATGAAACACTGAAACAGTCGAAACAAATGTGTCCAAGCTTTGAAACATTTTTAAACTCATCTCCACATTTTTATGTATTGCTCTGAAACAGCTTCAGCAAAGAAACAGTTAAGCAAATTGAGGAGTTACACCCTACGTTGTAGAGTTGAGGTTTTAATTGATTTAGAGAAGAGGAAAGAGTTCCTGTCTAGCATGCAGAGATAATAGGTTCAAATCCAGAGTGATGCAGCTATAGATGTTAGATTTGAAATGCTCTGTTCTTGTAAACCAATACATTGTAAATAAATATGTTGTGTTTTGGTTATAAAAAAGTAACATTATTAAAATAAATTAAGTCAAATTTCAGAGTATTTAAAAGGACAAAGTCTGGATTCAAACTTTGGCCATTTGCACCACACGCACAGTCCATTAGGCAACATGAGAGAGTTTTTTTGTTTTGTTTTGTTTTTTACCCTGTCAGTCAAAAACAGATTCGCCTGATCTTGAAACACTTCTGAAATAATCAATGCTTTGAATCGCTTTAGTCATGTGACCTGTTGTTTTGAAACATTTTAATCATGTGAACTGGGTGTTTTGAATCACCCTAGTCACATGGCATGGGTGTTTTGGATCATGCTTCACTGCAGTGTTTTGGTACACTTGCATTTCAGAAACTCAACACTGTGTCAAAACGTCAGTTACACGTCAGCTATTCCTACCGTTAAACCGACTACACTTTAGGATTACCCTCATGCTTCTGTTTGCTCCTGCTTTGACCATTGCCTACTTGACAGTTCTGCATTTGGACCCTCAACTCTGTTGTACTCCGACTCCAAAGTTACAGATAGAATACACTGTAGATCTACACATTCATTTCAACTAGATTAATTATTATTATTATTATTGGAATTATTATTATTATTATTATTATTATTATTATTAAGAATAACAATATTATTTTAAAATAATAATAATTATAAAAATGCATATAATATAATACAATAATAAAAATAAACCATTACATAATAACTAATCAAAATGTATTTATTTTTATAAAAAGTCATTTTTATTTTTTATCTATAATTTATCTGGTATAATCTCTTAAAAGTCAATATGGAAATCCATGAATAAAATTAAAGCTGTCCTAAAAAACTGTAACTGTAAAGCATCTGAAAATCTACTAGTCTCACATAGGCTCAAAATACTAGACTGCTTATTTTCCTAAGAACAGCTTCAGTTAGTTATATACGTACATTAATAGAGTGATAAAACTATGTGATGAGCCTTTATTGCCCAATATTAAAAGCTTTATTGATGGGCATAAACTATTACAGAGCCATGCCACTTCAATACCTTAAGTACCACACGGAGGCAAAACAAGCAGTTCTGAGTAAATCACTGCAGTCCATAGCTCTTACACACTACTGTTCAAAAGTTTGAGATCAGTGAGTTTCTTTTTAAGAAATGCCATAGTTATGTTCGGTGGATCAAAAGTAAGAGTCACACAAAGACAAACATTACAAAAACATACAAAAGAGAAAAAAAAATTTATTTCTATAAACGTAAAAAAAAATTTTTTTTAAAAATGAAAAGAAATGTAACAGAAAAAAAACACAAGAGTAAATGATTTGGATTAAATTGCAGTTTATTTTTACTTTCGCAGAAAGTATTCAGGCAAAAAAAAAAAAAAAAAAACTTTAAATGTGTCAGAGTAAACACTGAGAAACTTGATATTGTGTAAAATCGCCCAGAAGAGACCAGCAAGTCATATGGTTTCATATCCAGTTAAATAATAATCACATAAAAAATAAAAGACTCCTTGAGGAGAACATAAACATAAAGGTGAGTAACTTAACTCAAATAGTCCTTTATATGAAAGGAAGAAGGTCAGTAATATCCCACAGAAAAACAAACACAAGGTTTGTCATAGGGGAAGATGTCTGTGACAGCATTAAAGCCAGAAGAACAAGTTAAACTGCAGAGTTTTCATGATATGATACTGAAAAATTAACTTTGTAATAATATTAAAATGTATGAACTGTAATAATGTCAGTTTTATTGTATTTTCAATCAAATAAATGTAGCCTAAATGTGAATAAGAAACATTTTTTAAAACATAAAACATTACCAAACATTAGAAAGGTTTTGTAGATGAATAAATTATAATTATTATCGTCAATTCAGCCATCACCCTGAGAAGAATGTAAAATATATTTAAGTACAGGTTCAGCAATGATATGTGGAATAAATGATATCCTCCACTCGCATACACTACATGTTCTAGGAATGGATCACAAAGTTACAAACATATGAATACTTGCTAAGAAAGTGTCATGATCACCAGCAATCTAGCTCTTGTAGATCGCTGGAAACATTCACTATCATCCGAACTACAATTCTGCCACCAAACTGCACTATATTTTACTTTGTAATGATATTAAAATGTATGAACTGTAATAATGTCTGTTCTACTATATTTTTGACCCACTAAATGTAGCCTGAGTAAGAATAAGAGACGTTTTAAAAACATAAAACATTACCCAACATTAGAAGGGTATTGTAAATGTATGAATTTTTATTATCATCATCAAATCTGCTATTATACTAAGAAGAATGTGAGGGCAAATGCCAGCATTCACCAGAGTTATATATAGCTTAGGTTGTTCAAATAATATTACTTTAGATATTTTTCATGTAAAACAAATCTGTTGTAGAAAGAATAAGCAGCCATACTTCTTTACACAAAAAAAAAGGAAACGATATGCTTATTACTTGAAAAAACAGAAGTAAAACCATTTACTGGTGGCTCAGAAAAACATTGTGCAAATGTGCTTCTCATGTAAATTTATGTAATGAAAAAAAAAAACACTGATTAAGAAATATAGTTCTTTTTTTTGCAATTAATGCAAATCATAGCCAGAACACCTGCAGCTTGCTTGAGTGTGAACATAATGAGACTAAGATAAACTGTGCATGTGTATTCAGCACCTTTAACATCGTGTTGTTGAACCCAACCATAGCGCGATGTACACAAAGAGAACAGGTGTGAAGCTGAGAACTTCTGCACAATAGGTTTGTGTGGGTAAGCATTGTCCTAAGATTGCATCACTGCCCTCCTGAAACTCACACAGATAAAAAAAAAAAAACAACTGCTCACTGATACCAGAAAACAAAAATGGGGATGGATAATGAGGACTGAATGCTTCTTTTTTTCAAATGACACCTACAAACTTCAGTCTCGAGAGACCGCGATGACAGTTCTCGTCTTTGCTTTGCACCAGGCCACTGGCAGGACCACATCTGCAGCGCCAGGGTCTTTGAAAGTCGCCAGTTTTGTAGTCTGTGAGCCGGAGAGTCCCAATTAAACAGTCCCACCTGTTCTCCAGAGGTTCGCCGACCCATCTGTCAGCCTGCTGCCCTGCTACAGTCAGCTCACCTGCTACAAATGACTTGTGGGATGCCCGCGTGAGCTCTGGGTCTCTACAATCATCACGATTTCCAAATGCTCCCTGTCTCCCACTGACGCCACTTTGCTCACTCTCGTATGACAGAAGTATATCCAAGTATTTAACATCTGTTAAGTAGACACAAAATGATCCCCCAAGGGAGCTCTTTAGAAATTACTGTAGATCAAGAATCTAGAGTCTAGAGAGACGCTGTTGATTGGTATCCATTCTGACACAATAAGAGCGTTACATCTGGCATTAAGATGCATTATCATCCATCGTATCACAAGTACATGATGTTAAATACAGGAGCAAACGAGGTAATGTCTATAATGTTTTGAACTGCTCACAGAGTGCAAATATACATTATGGTTTACTTGACTGAACTGTGCAAGCTCATTTACTTAATAAAATAAAGTTGAAATTACTTAATTCAATTATGTATTTATTTCTTATTAATATATTAAAAAGGCATCACAGTGGCACAGTGGGTAGTACTTTCGTTGGTGCAGTGGGTAGCAAGAAGGTCACTGGTTCGAGCCCTTGCTAGGTCAGTTGGTATTTCTGTGAGTTTGCATGTTCTTCCCATGTTGCCGTGGGTTTTCTCCAGGTGCTTCGGTTACCCCCACAGGCCAAAGACAGGAGCTATAGGTGAATTGAATAAACTAAATTGACCATAGTGTATGAGTGTAAATTAGTGTATGGGCATTTCACAGTGTTGGGTTGCAGCTGGAAGGGCATCCCCTGCGCAAAACATATGCTGGATAAGTTGGAGTTCATTCCGCTGTGGCGACCCCAGATTAATAAAAGGACTAAGCCGAAATGAAAATGAATGAATGAATGTATATATATATATATATATATATATATATATATATATATATATATATATATATATATATATATATATATATATAAAGAATACAAAGAATTCTTCATCATTTAATCAGACATTTCTAAAGTTTTGTTGACTTAACTGGATCTGTAATCTGATCTAGTAGAGTAAATCATTTTATTTTTACAGAAATCTCAACATAATACAACATTTATGTCCAAATCAGGGGTGGGCAACTATTTTTTTCCACCCCACATTAAAGAGCCCATATTATGGGTTTATGAAAATTTCCCTCCATGTAGTGTGTAACACAGCTCTAAGTGAAGTGAAGTATCCAGCTAAGGCTTAAATCTGTAAGAGTACAGTGTTTAAAACGGTTGATTCATCTAAAAATAGAGTCGACTCATAGTGCTTCAAACAAGTCGCCTTGATACCGAGTCATTAGGTGTTTCGCCATGACGTACGAATGAAACCAAGTTATTCACTTTACCCAAAGATGAAACCTCAGCATTATAACCAAGCAGTTGGAAACTACTGGAAACTTCTGGAAACTACATGCTACAAAGAATACTTCATCTGAGTTTGTTAAAAGAAGGATCAGTAAAGAGTAACTTACTGATGAACGTCAGTATGGGTTTCTTCCTCCATTTCTCAAGTGTAAGTACGTTTGATTGAAGTTGTTGCCTCGTTTACTCTAGCTTGCAAATGTATTTAGTTGTGATTTGTTACTTGTAACCGTGTGTACTGTATCAGGTTAAATGGCTATATTCTCTTATCGCGTGCAAAGTCACGTTAAAAACGCGACGCGTGCTGCTTTGTTTGCGGAGCTCCATGGACGAGGGTAGTGTGTGCGTGCTTCTGTGTGTGCGTGCGCTGTCGTCCGGAGGTATGTGTGTGTGTGTTTGTGTGTGTGTGTGTGTGTGTGTGCGCGCGCGTTGTCGACCGGAGGTGTGTGTGTGTTTTTGTGTGTGTGTGCACGCGCGTGCAAGGACGAGGGCAATATGTGTGTTTGTATGTGTGTCTGTGAAAAGAGCAGAGTGAGACAAGCTAGGAGATCTCCTCGACAGTTTTTGCTCAATAAAATAGTTAATCGTCTGTATTTTCATGTCCATCGACTGTATTTACATTGACCCACTGGCAGCTAAAATCCACGCCTACACTATAGAGCGTGTATGAACTGTGATTACTTTTATATTGCCGATTAGCTGTTGGGCATTTCACTCTCTGACTGAAGGAAGTCGACCAATCGCAACAGACTGTCATTGGTCCAATCAGCGCAGATTAGCTTCGCGCTAAGGAGGGGTTTGGGAACAAATGAATCACTGGACGATTCATACGGGAGTCGCTGGAATAATTAGGTAAAAATAAATGCAGATTATAAGACCATGAAAGTGTTTTTTGACCTTGCATGCATGTTAGACTGTTGTTGGAGAGCCTTACAACCAAGATATTTCATGTATAATATGGGCTCTTTAAACTCTGAAAGTATTCAATAAACATTCATAAAAACCCAAAAGTTTAAAAAAGGATTAATTTTACACAAAATTTATTTTAAAGACCAGCATCTTCATATTAACTTTGTTACCATGAGATCTGTTGAGGATAAAGGCTAAATTATAAATCCTTGTTAAAATAGTTAAATTATAATAAACTTGACAAAAGAGACTGATAAAGATGTACTTTGTTGTATATTTTTTTAGTTATAATGTCAAAAAAAACACAGCCAGGAATTAATATCATTTGCATGAACAGATTACAGTTGAGCTGAGTGTTTGACATGATTTAGTAGTCTACATATGCATCAAATTTCGCAATAAATCAACAAAAGACACACTTAAACATACCTTATGCCTCTTCTGAGTGGTTAAATATTGTATAATCTGCACATCTTTTTTTGCATCCTGAGTTTAAACAAGTCTTATGCAAACGTTGTTCAGTATGGAGTCTCTCATTTTCAAAATAAAAGTCCCATATACAAAGTAAGGTAAATATACGCTTAGATATAACTAAGGGAGGAAAATGATCATTGTTGTCTCACTAGCAAACGCAGCCTGAGGCATGTATATTAATAATCCCAGAGCTACATATGAGTCAGTGTTCTCCGAATGACATGGAATTGTTATTTTGTTAAAACAAAACTATAGCATGCCAAGTGTTGAATACATTTATCCTATTGTGATCATCAGGTAAAGTCTCAAACTGCTGCTTGAATTAACACCTATGCAGAATGGACACAAATGCTGCTTACTTTGCTTACTTTGTTTAGCCACCTCCACCTATAAACTCTGCCCCCTCCTAAAACATATAATAGATCGGACAACACGGTCTAAATTAGACTTGTTAAACCAGTGTTTAACTGTACAGTAAGAGACTTTTGTAGGCTCGTGTGGACTTACTTGTGAAGATGCTGTTTGACTGCAGAACAACCAACACATCGCAATAAAGAATTCTGCTTGTAACAAGTCTCCTGACCTGGGTTCTTCAATTTACAACAATTCATATGCAGTGTGTATATACAGTATATACACACACAAAACGCATGTGGAATGTGACAACATTGACTGACAATATTCACATCCTATTCATTCATTCCCAATCTCTCATGAGTCATGAAATATTTGTTTGTTCATTCAGCAGTATTCATTTGTAGCACTGAGTGCTCCTGTGAAAGTGATGTACAGTGTGATGAAATAAGAGAAAAGAGTTTCAATGAAATGCGAACACAATTGGAAACAAGAGATGCATTTTAAAAATGCATGTTAATACCAGGTGAAAACAGGGCCAAGGAGATAGATCAAAAAGTAAACTACAAAAGACACCACTTAGATACAAAAGTCAGAAAAAAAGCATAACATATTTTAGTAGAGGCCACAAGGTTTAAAAAAAGTGAGAAAATACAGTTCAGGTCAAAAAGTCAGCAGAAACCACAGAGATTTCCGACACGACAACACAGCAAGCTTGATCCCACAGGCGTACTGGACAACCCTGTTTGATGACATAATGATGTATGAGTGCCCATTCAACTCCCCTCTTTCTCCTTGCTCTAAGGAGCAGGTGTGCAGATCAGTGCCTCTTGATCTGTCAGTATAAATACAAAAATAGCCCTTACAATTCAAGCGAGACTGAGGCTCCGATGACCAAACCATTGAACTCCAAACTGACCTTGACCAACGTTTCAAGGTTCCTGACATTTCTAATTAAACTAAAAGCCTCTCAAGGTGAACTGGCCAGTGATAGTATCTCAGATCTCTATTCCATGATCATTAAAGCAGTAGTTTACCTGGGGGAAAATTAAAAATTAAAAAAAGGAAATATTTGACCAGAAGCCTGTCTGCAACTTCCTGCATTGAAAAAAAAATTTAACATTATACCAACTTTTAAAAAAATACAGCAATTTGCAGCTAACATGCAACATTTTTTAGCTTTTCAACTTTGGTTAACACTATTATATTTGAATCAAATCAAAAATATTTATTGTGGTCAAGAAAAAAAAAACATATTCAGACAAATGTTTTGCGATAGCAAAGTTTTTTCTAAATTTATAAAATTGCCCAAAATTATTTTTTTGATTGGGCTGAAAATGAAACATGTATTTTATTATTAATCAAAATATAGATCCTCTCCATGAAAAAAAAAAAAACATTGACTCAAATGCAAAATATTGTTTTTATAAACTTAAGTAAAGTTGTACTCTGGACTAAACTATAATAAATACATATAATATTAGGCTGCGCTGCAAGTTATTTATATTTTCAATAATGAGCATCTGCCGGTGCTTTTAGTATAGATTTACAGTAAATGTCATGCAAGATGGTAACAACAACTCACATTAAAAATACATATTAACTGAAAGCATATAAACAGTACTTTTTTCATGCAGTCACATGTCATGAAAATATTAAAGATTCTAAAGGTCCTAATTCTTAAATGCAGACCATTTTGCGGGATGTAAACAAAAACAATGACCCCAATGTATTTCCTCTTTCACCTTTTAATTTCTATAGCTACTGAGAATCAAAAAAGAGCCACATATTAATAAGTAATGGTATGATAGCTGTTTTAACATTAAGTTAGGATTGAATTGCCTCTTGTTACAGTTATGAAATAGTTCAATGAAAAGCAGGAAATGTTCATAGGCCAATGACATCACCACATTGAAATGGTCCAAAAAAAGAAAAAACTAATTTGTTTGTAGGCATATTTATTTTATTCTTTATATGAAGAGTTCAGATGCAATAACCTCTAACCTCTACAATGAGCATTTTTCTCAGCCTCTTATTTTACATTCAGTTATTTCATGTTATAAGCGATTAAAGTAATCTTTTTTTTTTTTGTCATAAAAGTAAAATAAATGAATCAAGACAAAGAAGCCAGAGAAAAAGGATAATATAAGAACATTTTAGATGGCATTAGAAGTTTTTGGCACAATAGAAGTATATTGGTATTGTGTTATGTCTTTTTTTTTTTTTTTACTCAAAACATAACTAAGAATAATAAGAATAAGAAAACATAATAAGAATAGAATTTCCAGTTAATCTCTCAATTTTTTTCTACAGTTGTATATAAATTTTTATTTGAATATATCTTAAGCCAAACATTTAAAGAATAGAGGAATTCTAGCATTATGGATGTGGCATTAGCAGTAAAATCTCAAAACATATATTCACATAAAAAGTAAACGTTAACATTATATTGAAAGTTTTGTTTATATTTTCCAAAAAACTAACCACAGTTATAGGAAAAAATATCAATCCGTAAACATTTATGTTTTAAATGAGGAAAATAAGCATGAGTTACAGATTTGACCAAATAAGTTTGCGAGTGTGCAGTACACAACACACCTTGTAGAAATTCTGTGAATGAAACTCCACAACCCCCCAAAAATACTGCTAATCAAAAGAATAAGAGTTGGCTCACTATAGAACAAAAATTATTGATTAGATTTTATTTGACATATTTTGCTTTTATGAGGAATAAGCTCTGTTATGTATGTGACACCTCTCAGTTATGAATGTGACGGATGTGAAAATGGTGCTTACGTGACTTAAATCAAATATAATTTTTTGAAAACACTGACAGAGACATTTATGAGTTTCTTTTGTTGTTTTTTTTATTTATTTTTATTTTTTGGGGTAACATCCATAACGCATGCTTATTTTTCTCATTTAAAGTATAAAAAATGTTAAAGGAATATAATTTTTTTCTATTTTATTTCCATAACTGTGGTTAGCTTGTTTTGGAAAATATAATGTTAAATTATACTTTCTTTGAGAATTTATGTTTTGAGGTTTTGAGACTGGAATTGCTCTATTTTGTAAATGTTTGGCTTAAGATGTATTTAAATTAAAAAAATGATATATAGCTGTGGAAAATAAATTAAAAGATCAAATGGAAATCAGTCTCCTGGATCTATTGATTTTTGGCTTTGCTAATTTGGTAAAAAAGCATAGGGATCTTTTTTTCTCAAATTATTTTTTTTCTCGTTTAGTCTTTAAGAACATTTTTCTGATGATTAACAGCACTAGTAACTGGTGCTCTCAATCTTTAAAACATATCAATTTAAAATCAATTAAAAAGAGAACAACGAAAATAAATACTTTTGTTGCGTTTTTGTCCACCCACTTCCAAAGTCTGAAAAACACTTGTGTGGCACTGAAAAAACTACCCACTCACATTTCAATCAACTTGACCATAAAGTTCTTTTTATGCCTAACTACCCCTTTAACAGGTCTAAGCTAGTACTACTCAAAAGATCCTTACTACTTCAGCAGAGCTTCTCGGGTCTTTGGAGAAAGAAGAAAAAAACAACTGCAACCCAATTATTTCCCCTTATCTCAACAACCCTAGAGTACAAAGACTGAAAACAGAAGCACCTTCAGATATCCAACTGCCTTCAGTGTAATCCCTCTATCCCGTTCTCCTGTCTCCAACATGCTTGCACAGTGTTCTCCGTATCAGCCATAAGCTCCAATGAAAGTGCCTCACAGAGTTTTTCACCGTGGTTGGCTGCTGGTGCTGTTGGTGTGGACATGCGGTGTCAGCATGTTGTGCCGTAATGAGGCTGAACAACTACACAGAACCTATCACCAACCATTCAGCCGCCAGTGTTCATAAAGCGCTGCCTCAAGTAATTACTCCTTCAGCACTCTGGTCTGCTCACCTGGCTTTCACTGTATTCACACACCTTACTCGCCACTCTCACATAAAGAGAAAAGATCGATTTAATATTTGCTGTTTTTGTTTTAAATGTGTGTCCTGCAAATATATGATTCAGAGGATGAGTTGCATGGGTGCAGTTTACCATTTTTATTCAGCATGCCCCATTACTTATACTATAGCAGGCACAAAAGGAGATGCGTATCATTAAGTAACAGGTCAGAAAATCAGGTTTATTTTATGGCCCTGTGGTAGAGGTTCTGTAAAGTGCTGGAAAGAAACTAAAAGGGACACAGAGGCTACGTTCACACTGCTCAAATCAGATTTTTTCTCAGATCTGATTTCACATTGTTGTTATAAACGTGACCGATATCATGTTTCTATTGTGAACAGGTCATGGTCCTAAACTGACCCAAATGCGCAAAAGTACAACTACGCACAGCCCATAAATGTGTATATTGTACGTTGTCAGATTATGTTTAATATGATTATCTGCGTTTTCGCAGACAAAAATAAACTGTTGCGTGCTGTGTTTTTTATGACTGTAAATGGTTGTTTTGCTGGTTCTAATGTGTATTTCAGTGTTTGAATCCTAAAATAAGAAAACGCTGATCGTTTGTTATTTATGACCGGTGTTGAAAATTATATAGTTTGCATTATACTATGTAATTTACTATAAAGTCTGATAACCTAGCCTACTGTTAATTCATTTTAATTTGTTATAAACAACAAAGGCTGTTTTCAGTCAAAACTCAAAGTGAAACTGGAACATGGCCTACTGGCATATTGAAAAATGTTGTCCTTTTTTGAAGCATTAACCTGTTGCAAGACTTGTCATGCAGTTTTTCTTTCATATTTGGCTTTGTAAATGTTTTTAAGTGAAATATAGCCATTTTGTATAGGCCTATGTATACTTTTTTTATATATGTGATTTTACTATGAATACATTTTAAATCTAACTGAACAATTCTATTTTGGGAGTACAGACTAATGGCTCATGTTTGGTTAACGAGTGCTAGTTGTCATACAAACAATATTCAAAGAAACAACCCTCAATTTTTAGGGTAAAGTATTTTTATACAAATCTCTGGTGCTAAGGAGTAGAGGATGTTTGCAGCATCAACCAGTACAAAATAATGACGTGTGTTGATCAAAAATGATGTAAAAGTCACATGAATTCCTACAGCCCTGTTTACACTGCAGTTGGATCATCAGACATATAAAAAAATATATAGTCATGAAGTTCAAAATGTCATTAATTATTATTTCTGATTTACAAATACACGTGCATTTTTTATATAACCAGAGTGGCTGTCAACACATCGATGCGTGGTTCTACACATCGTTGACCTCTTGCACATTTTGAAATGTTCTATATTGGCTAATTTGAAAATCCTTTTAGATAATCAAAAGAGCGAGATATTTTCAACACATTTCATCATATTTAAATCTAGTCTACCAAAATGGGACATGAAATAAGTCCCAGTTTAGGAGCCAGTCATCATAACATGTCCAAAACCTTGCTCTGTCTTAGCATAATTCAATGTTATCATTACACTGTAAAACAAGAACTGAATTACTCAAACTGTCTGCTTGCTTGTGAGGTGTATATATAAACTAATGACGTGGGTGAATGCAGACAGAATGCATGAGGAAACAAGACCAAGATACAAAATGAGTGGGGGGAAAAATGCTAAAAGACAAGGATGGCATACATTTAGCTGAAAAATAAACCATGCATGGCCATTTAATTGGCCCCTCTAACTTGGCCTGTCCCAAATCTCAAGGGAGCCAGCAAGCTCCTCATCTGGACAGCCATCAGAGAGAGAGAGAGAGAGAGAAAGAGAGAAAACTGAAGCTCAGTCGAGCTGGAAAACGTCTGATTTACTCTTCACAGGCACTGGCGAATGTTCACATGCTAATGTAACATTTATAAGTTCGTTCTCTCCTGCAACCAAAGAGAAGGCTATTGCTAGTCACATCAGACAGAGACAAGCAGTCAGTTTCAGTTCACATAAAGAAACAATTTCAGATATTTCTCTAGAGTGATCAGACTTGTTGTTTTCACCTGGCGGATGATAGAACAGGCTGAGAAAACAAGCATCTCAAAGACATACTCTGAAGGAATGAGCCAGAAAAAAAAATGCCAATAGTCGAAACCAAACACAACAGCCCTAGTGGCAATATTTCCACAGACAAGCGTCACTCAGATTTACGACTGTTACTGCCATTTGTCTTTGCTCGTTGTCTTCAAGAACACCGGCCATGTCATGGATGTGAGAAATCATTCCTGACACTCGAATGTTCAACCAAACAATGTTTTGCAGCTGTGAACCACTAGCAGATTTATCTGGAGTGAGTGCTGAGGTATTGGTCTGATTGGGTTTCATTGCTTGCCGAGTTCCCCCCATTCAATTCCCAGAGTCCTTCTCAAATCCTGTAATCTCAAGACACCTAATGCATTTCTTTCCCGTTTTCTCTCAATCGACTGAGACTTAAAAGAAAAATGGCTTAATTGCTAATAAAAGGCAACTTTTTAACCAATACTGAATCAATATGGTTGCTATAACCACTCTTGATTGATTTTGACAATGAAGAATGAATATTTTTGACTATATTTACTAGATTAATACATTTTGGTCATTTTAATAAAATGTACACAATGCTCTCATTAAATACATAATATCAGATTAAAATCAGACCTCAAAATTTTTTAATTTCTCAACAACAAGAGCAAAATAATTGCAAATTTGCTTGTGATGGTAACTGCAAAGTGTGGGTCGGTTTCTCCGGTTTCTTTGGTGCCTGGTCAATTACAGCCATTTGCTTATACAGAACCTGCAAGGCTGCAAAAGTAAATCTCACTTTTATGAATATTTAATGTAAATTACCTTGTATTTCTGTTGACTTCTGGCCCTAATGGAGTCTAAAACTCTGCCATTGTGTTGTCCATGATGAAATGGGAGTTTTTATTCTGACTGTGAATAGAAGGAGTCAAGCTGAATTGGCATTCAAGTGTCCCAAACATTATCTTTCAGCTGGCATAAACTCATTCTCGCTTTTCCAAAGGCAAGGCGGATCAGATTCCTGACTTCATTAGTTATTCATTGCTTCTGATGTCCAAGCAGCTGGTCAATCATGAAGAATATGTCACGGATCACTAAACTATCTGTGCAGCATGATGTAACCGGAATGATTATGATGGCTGGAAGAAAATCCCATCTCACTTTATACTAAGAGCAGCAATTTATATACAGTGTCTGGCATTGCCTTTAAATCGTTCAAGAACAGATTATTACAAGAATAATACACAGAAGTATGAAAGCATAAAAAAGCTAGGATAACATAAAAAGGAAGATGTTTATCTATCTATCCATCTATATATGTATATATATATCTATATATATGTATATATATATATGTATATATATATATATATATATATATATATATATATATATATATATATATATATATATATATATATACATATATACATATATACATATATACATACACACACACACACACACACACACACACACACACACACACACACACACACACACACACACACACACACACACACACACACACACACACACACACACACACACACACACACACACACACATCAGAAGATGGGTACACTGTGGTCATAAAGGGATGGACATTGTCAGCAACAATACTCAGCTAGGCTGTGGCGTTGACACGTTGCTCAATTGGTTTTAATATTTTGGGCCCAAAGCATGCCAAGAAAATAACCCTCACGCCATTACACCACCATCACCAGTAGAGGTGTGAACCTACACTGGTCTTAGTGGTCTACACTGGTTCGGTTGTGATTTTCATGCCATCGATTTGGTTTAATTCAATGTCTTGGTGCATCACACTGCATTGACGGTGCTTTTCTTGTATTAAAATATATAACTATTTATATTTATATATTATTAGTAATACAATTTTGTATTTTAATACAAACAGTCAGATATATACTGTAAATTGTACCTTTAAACAACACGAGCATTTATAGCAAATAAGCAAATATAAATATCCCGCTCGCTTTCTGAGCTTTGTCAGGCAAGTTCTTTCTTACACCCCTTTGATTGGTCTCACGCTCAACAGAAAGGGCTGCGATTTTCTCTTACACGTTGGCACTTTTAAACGGCAGCCAGTGTTGCCAGATTGGGTGGTTTCCCACCCAATTGGGCAGTTTTGAATTTGATATTGTGAGTATAAAATGACAGGTGGGTAGTGAAAAATTTGGCAACTGAGTGCCTGCCAGCCCCAGACTTCACTTATAAACTTGTTATGATCTCCCAAAGAGATGCCATACCCCTCCGTTCTTCACATACAAACGCTTACAACAGTTGTGATTTCTGAAGGACACAACCACCTTTCTTCCCCATTCTGATGCTCATTTTGAACTGCAGTAGATCGTCTTGACTATGTCTACATGCCTAAATGCATTGAGTTGCTGCCATGTGATTGGCTGATTAGAAATTTACGTTAATGAGCAGTTGGACAGGTGTACCTAATAAAGTGGTCAGTGAGTATATATATATATATATATATATATATATATATATATATATATATATATATATATATATATATATATATATATAGAGAGAGAGAGAGAGAGAGAGAGAGAGAGAGAGAGAGAGAGAGACTTTACACTTTAAAAATGTGTTTTGTTTTTTTTAAAGGACAGTTTACAAATATGTGTTTTGATTAATTCAGAGATGGCCATTCTGAGGTCTAATTGCCTACTGAGAGCATCCTTAAGATAATCACTTATTCTGAAGTCTGATGCATGTCTCTGGTGGGCAATACAGTTTGGTTTAGGTATATCCAGAGGCAATACTTAGTCACAATTATCTGTTAATGTAATTTTATGAATTCTGTCCAAGTAGAGCTATTAATTTCTTCTAGTTAAATTATCCTCAATAAATCACAATGTGTATTGTAGAAAAAGTATAATATCGCAATGTCAGTTTTTTCCAATGTCATGCAGCTCCTATAAGAATTATTAGGAATAGGACAGGAATATGATCATACGTACACTCACTCATCCATAATCTTCATCAGCCATAATATCTCCACTATCTGATAAAATTACCATTCAAATGTCTGCAGCGATCAACTCAAGTGTCACGGTGGTGTGAAAAACTCAAAGGTATGAGATTTTACCAGAGCAAGAAAAATCCATTAGACTCATCAAACTCTTATGCTTTCCCCTAAAGCCTTTCTCAGAGCAGTGTGAACGACAAAAAGGATTAAACTTTAATTATGGAGTCACACTCCATTCTACCTCAAGGCTTTAGACCAGACCTACACCTCTCTCTCTCTCTCTCTCTTCATCCCTGTTTCGCCCTCTTTCTATTGGCACTGCAGTACAAAATACGTTAATATGCTGAAATATGAGAGTGCTGGACGGAACATCTCTTCAGGTTTGGCTCTCCAGGAGCACAGATGAATCTAATCAAGGAGGAGGACAACAGATGGATGAGGATACCACGCTCTGTGGTAAAATCCTGAGAAAAGTGAACAGAGATACTTATAAGTCTGGGAGGAGAGCGTAATTAGAAATTATAGATGTAGGTGTTTCAAAGAAATGTAGGAGTTTTCTATGCCACTTTCTGATGAGGAGCACTCGATTATGAGTCATGACTGAAGAAAAAGGGGAGAAAAACCAACAACATTTGCTTTAATGTGCTGTTGTAGCTGTGGGGATCTACACTGCCGGTTTTCTTAGGGGTGTAATGAAAACACACAAATAGGCCACAATCGTTACAGATTTGTCAGCAACCTCTGTCCTGACTTATGTTATAGCCCGATGCCCGGAAACCTGGTACAATAAGATTCAATAAAATTCCTCCATTAAATCTGAGTTAAGACGAAGTGGCAGGAGGGTAAGCCAAGCACGGTCAGCTAGACTGATTATATTACAGTGTAATCATTGTGGTTTAAATCAATCACTCCCCGCTTGATGAGTTCAATTACTTTGTCCATATATTTGTATGATATTGCTTAGCTGGAAATTACACATTTGGTAAATTCAAGCCGACAGCCAGACAGTGTCTTATTAAATCAGCAAGAGAGAAATTATTTATGAGCTTTGAAGGACAAAGAGAACAATAAAAACAAAATTCTCATGGAAAAAATAACTCACTGACACAATCTGAAGTTGTTTTTAAGGTTGTTAGGGTGTCTACTGTGGTTGCTAGGTTGTTTCACGCTCAATCAAGTTGAAAAGAGGCAACGTCTGTTTAATACAGTCCCTAGAGATGATTCTAAGATTGTTTTTTTTAATGTCTAAAGGGGTTCACACACACACCATGTAGAGCTACATCTTTAAAATTCTAAAGTGGCACCCATTTATGATACTCATGAAATTCCTGCCACACTACAGAGCATCATCTGCTTAATTCCAAATTAAATAACATTATATTTGCTAATGAAATGTGCACTTATAGAAAGTGTGCATAGTGTGTGAGATACCTTGAGCTGTTGCAGACATGGCACAGCACTGCGCTTATAGTCTGGCGTGTGACCAGCTTAAGACTTGTTTTGGGTTGGTTGTTTGGACAAGTAATAAGGCTGTCCCCAGAAACTAAATTATAAGTTTTTTTTACACTGCATTTAACTCTGTATTTAAGTCATTCAAATCTTTTAATCAATTTGTGACTTGTCTGTGTATAATAGTGTGGTTGTACATATATCATTTATTTGTTTGCAGTTAATTTGTTCTCTTATTTTTGGTTATTTTGTTACTTTGCTGGGTTTTTAGGTTATTTTGATTTTCACTCACAAACCCACTACGAGCCTTCCTGATTTGTCAACTTCACAGCATTATTTAGAAACGTGCTCAAAAGAACTCAAATGTTAATAAGAAATTGATGTTTTTCACAGATTGGTACTGAACTCGATACTTTTGACAACCTTAAAACAACATTGACACTGAAAATATGCACATAACAATATTTTCCCAGGCAATAATTTAGTATGTCAGTGCATGAAAACTCAGGATTTACTGTTAACCCACAGTAAATAATGAGCAGTCAGTATGAAACCTAAGGCAAGAAAACCCATGATTCTAGTTACCCAGGGTACAACATCACTGGGGCTTAAAATGTCAAGTGTAAAAACCTTAAAACAGTATGAGCAACAACAATTCACTTAGTGAACACTACTACTCAGAAAATGAACAGATTATGCATACACAAAGTGCTCAATCGCTGTTGCATAACTCCAAAAATAAATGAAATCATTAATTCACCATAACATGAAAGCTAAATGAAGACTTCAATATAAATGAAACTGTCAAAGAAACACTTGAAACTTCAAAATGCACAAAGAACAGAGAGGCGTCTGTCTGAGCTTCACTCAAGTGTGCCGAGCTCCACTGAAGCTGTCAGGAATTTACTCAAATGAACTTTATCCATCCCTTCACCATGTCACAACAAAGTCGGTATCAATAATTCATCTGACTGCTTAACTCTCACTTCAGTTACGAACCCAGATCTTGTTAGCTGGTCTGGCTTTAGGTCTTTTTTACTATATTCTCTTCATGTAGCCGCTGTGGGTTATGGAGGAGATCATTTGAATATATCTGCATGAGTGTCTGCTTCAAATAAGGAGGAAAAGTGTGGGAATGGTCCCGTGAGACAGGAGATTTGACAGGCGGGTTCTGTCCCAGGCCCCCTGAGCTGTTTCTTTTTAAACATTTTGTCACAAACATGGTCAGACCTCTTAATCCTTCTGGTTTTTTATCTACATCTCCAAAAATATATTTAAACAGCCCCAAGCTGTCAGAAAGCATATCAGTGAGACAGCAGTAAAAATAAGGAAAACAGGGAGAAGCTAAAGACCGAAAGTAGGGACAAGACATGCCAGGAATATCTTTACTGCCATAAAAATTATATGCAGACTTCTAGAAAACATAAAACACAGCCTCAAACTCTTATTCAGAAAAGTAACAGCAGAGACCAAACACTCAACTGGTCAAGTGATTAATATACCTTGCCAGGCCAAAAGAAATGGCTGTTTAGATTAAAGTAGGCAAATACATAAGAGTCTATGATTGGTGATTAGCTATGTTTTGATTAGTTTTATGGTTTCCAACAATTACTTTAACCATAAATGATGTGATGTGCTGCTTTTTATTTGTTAATACTACAGAAGATCTATCTTGCGGCCATATTCAGGGATGACAATGGAAAGATTCGGTGGACTGAAACTGTGAAAGAAAACTTCAGTTTTACACATTAATTGGCCACCGACTGACCTGAACCCAGCTGAACATCTTTGAGATGTGCTGAAATAGACTTACAGAATGGTTCTCCACAGGGTCTATTTTCTTTCCAAGACAGTACAAGACACCAACCAAAAAAATGAATGCAACTTCTGGCAAAAATAAACTTTGCATAAGATTGTCAAAACAATGATTTTGAATCATACATTTATGTATGATTCAATGTATTGAATCATGATTTTGAATGACAAATGCTCACTGTGATGTAAGCTAAAGAAGGTTTAACACAATACTCCTCTTGTTGTAAAATCAGGCACTGAATTTAAGTAATATAATATAATATAATATAATATAATATAATATAATATAATATAATATAATATAATATAATATAATATAATATAATTTCCACCACATTCAAAAGGTGCTTTATTGGATTAAAATCTGGTAACTGTGGAGGCAATTTAAGTACAGTGAACTCATTGTCATATTCACAAAACTAGCCTGAGATACAACCCAGGATGGATCCATGCTTTCATTTTGTTGATGCCAAATTCTGACTCTACCATCCGAATTTTGCAACAGAAATCGAGACTCAGACCAGACAATCTTCTATTGTCCAATTTTGGTGAGTCTTTGCAAATTGTAGCCTCAGTTTCCTGTTCCTAAATGACAGGAGTGGCAGATCGTCTTGACCATGTCTATATTGAGCTGATCCCGTGTGATTGGCTGATTGGAAATTTGCGTAAAGGAGCATTTGAACCTAATAAAGCAGCTGGTGAGTGTATAATATAATATAATATAATTTAATATAATATAATATAATATAATATAATATAATATAATATAATATAATATAATATAATATAATATAATATAATATAATATAATATAATATAATATAATATAGGGTGAAGCAGTGGCGCAGTAGGAAGTGCTATTGCCTCACAGCAAGAAGGTCGCTGGGTCGCTGGATCGAGCCTCGGCTCAGTTGGCGTTTCTGTGTGGAGTTTGCATGTTCTCCCTGCATTCGCGTGGGTTTCTTCCGGGTGCTCAGGTTTCCCCCACAGTCCAAAGACATGCGGAACAGGTGAATTGGGTAGGCTAAATTGTCCTTATTGTATGAATGTGTGTGTGCGGATGTTTCCTAGAGATGGGTTGCGGCTCAAAGGGCATCCACTGCGTAAAAACTTGCTGGATAAGTTGGCGGTTCATTCTGCTGTGGCAACCCCAGATTAATAAAGGGACTAAGAAAATAAATAATTATAATATAATATAATACAATATAATATAATATAATATAATATAATATAATATAATATAATATAATATAATATAATATAATATAATATAATATAATATCCTACTAATCCCAAAAGTGGTGCAAATATAGTGAATATACTTTATTTAAAAGATAAATAAATAAATAAATAAATAAATAAATAAATAAATAAATAAATACATAAATAAATAAATAAAGCATGAGATTTAACAGCCCTCTGACACTGATTAAGCCAGATCAGACATGCACAGTGGAAATGTAACCCACCTATGAAATTGATTTACTGAAAAGGGGAAAATTATCTACTGGGTCTGAGCTTTCTAAAGTATATATGAAATTTCAACACAATTTACTTGAAATCTCGGGTTCGGGATATCTCAACTTAACGACACAATATATTTATGAATGGTGTGTTCAAATTTTACATATTATTAATACTATAATCTCCAACTGCTCAAATAAAAATAAAAAAAAAACCCAAACACAAGAAAATACTTTTGAGTTTGCTGTATTGCAAATTTTCTGGTCTGTATCTGAACTGCTTTTCAGCCCTTATAAAAACATACTCAAGTATTCAAAACAAACAAAATTAAATAAATAAAATACAATATGTTGACAGCAATTCAGCCCTTTTTGAAAAAAAAATAAAACTATACAGAAGTAGGAAAATACAGTTTCAGTTGTCTAAACGTCCCAATTTCAACATATATTTATATATATGAAACTTCAAAGTCCTGAATGTAATGTAAAACGTAGTTCAATGACTGTGAATCAGTGTATGTGTTTCCTACGAAAATCCTCGACGATTGAGTGATGACATGCGTCCATCCAAATTGGCAGAAATCCTCACGGAGTGAATGTAACGAGCCACTCCCCTTGCCTGCACGAGTCCAATGCGGCCGCGGCGCGATGGAACAGTCCAGTGTCAGTTAGCTAATGCAGCAAAACAATTTGGGACATTAATTTTATGCAGAATTGGCAGGATGGATTAAATTAGAAGACAGCCAAAACGTGTCTCTCCTGTCTTCACCACAAGCTGGCGTACAAGTGACGTCAGTCACCCTCTTCATATAACTTCACAACTTCACATAACATTGCTAACTTCAACTAAGAGCATTTTCACAAAATAGTTCACAATATGTTCAAAATATATACATATAAAACAGAGTAAAACACATTGAACACGGTAAACTTGTACATTTACAGCGATCCATGAACAGTATGCATCATCTATACAATATAGCTAAACAAATCGAAAAGTAAAATAAATATGCAGGAAATCCGAATGTATATAACTTACCTAATGCAGCAAAACAATTTGGGACATTAATTTTATGCAGAATTGGCAGGATGGATTAAATTAGAAGACAGCCAAAACGTGTCTCTCCTGTCTTCACCACAAGCTGGCGTACAAGTGACGTCAGTCACCCTTGACCTCAATTCCGGTTTTTAGAAATTAACTTCTGAATGTAAATTTATACATCTATAAATTTTTTTTAAATGCCCAATTGTTGTGCATTAGGTAAGGTAAGAAAATAAAACATAAATACATATATTCTGACAAATAAAAAAATTAATTAAGAAACTCTTAATTACATGTCAAAATAAAACAATATTTAATACTCAAAAATTTGAGTGGGTTACATCCTCCCCTGCTCAAAACTCTGATGTCCTCATCAGGCACTTAATAAGCTAACCTATAAGGCTAAACAACAATTCGCTTTGTGTTAGCTGCACTCGCATCTGTTGTTGCATCATCTCAAGTACTTGACTTAATTGACTGGATTGATTTTCCAGAGTAACACCCTGCCTCTTGCATTGTGCTTTCCACCCAACGTAATCATTTAATTTATTTGGGGGTTTCTTTTCTCTCTTAGACCTTCTTAAGCCAACAACACAATCACGCTCTTCAACACTCAACTCATCAGGCTGTACTGCCACATCATCATCTTCCTCCAAGGAGGAAACATCTTGCTGAATTTCAGTCTCGCAACTATTCTCAATGTCGTTCTCAACAGATGTAACACTCAATGTGTTCATTTCATCATCTTGCCTGTTTGAAACACTAAGAGTCCTAGAAAGCTCAGGAACGTTTTGCAAGACTGAATTGAATTCTGGAGCATGAGGATTCAAAGACTTTGAACTTCCAGCCTCCAAAATTTCACCAAAATTATCGACCCCTGCATCCCCTCTCAAATCATCCGTATTCACTCTAGAAGAGCAATTTTCTGGCACAGTGAGTATTTCATCAGCTACAGTAGGACTGACGGGAAGAAACCCACAAGGGAGCAAAAGATCTCTGTGGAGGATACGCTCAGAGCCATCACCATTCTCGGGCCGAACCACATACACCGGAATGTCTGCATTTGGCTGCTTGACAACCACATATACAGTGGACTCCCAGCGATCTGCTATTTTATGCTTTCTTCGAATGTTGACGTTCTTAATGAGAACACGATCGCCCACTTCAACTGAAGCGGCTGTGACTTTCTTATCCCATCGAGCTTTATTCATCAATTGCCTTTTCTCTGCATTTTGGACCGCTAATTTATAAGCATACCGTAGTCTTTGCTTAAGTTCAGTGACATAATGAGTGTGAGTTTTGGAATTATACCCCTTGGGGTTAATCCCAAAACAGAGGTCTATTGGAAGACGAGGTTGACGTCCAAACATTAAAAGAAAAGGACTCTCACCAGTCGCGTCATTTCTCGTACAGTTGTACGCATGCACCAGTGGACGTACATATTTTCTCCAATGTTCTTTCTTCTTATCACTCAAGGTTCCCAATAAATCCAGAAGGGTTCGGTTAAACCTTTCTACTGGGTTTCCCCTAGGGTGATAAGGTGTTGTGCGGGATTTGACACCAGCTAGAGTACACAATTCTTTTACCAGTTCAGACTCAAAATTGGCTCCCTGATCACTGTGTATTCTTTTAGGGAAACCAAAATGACAAATTAAATTTTCCCACAACACAGAAGCCACAGTCTTGGCAGTTTGATCTTTAGTGGGAAATGCCCACGAAAACTTAGTAAAATAATCTGTGATCACCAAGATGTTACGGGTGTCACTGGAGTCTGGCTCTAGTGAAAGGTAATCAATACAGACTAACTCTAAAGGAGCATAAACCTTGATGTTTACTAGCTCAGCACCCCTTTGGGCACGGGCCTTTCGCCTGATACAACGCTCGCAAGTTCTGCACTTTCTTTCCACATACTCTGCCATCTTAGGCCAATAAAATCTGGCTCGGGCAAGCTCCAAAGTTCTTTCATACCCCATATGCCCAGTTTCATCATGAATGCCTTCAAGAGCTCTGTCTCTGAAACTAGAGGGGACTACCAGCTGCCCATACTTTTGCCCATACTGATCACATACCATACGGTGCAAGACCCCATCTACTAACCTCAGTTTGTGCCTTTCCCTTAACATTAAATTAACTTCCCTAGACTCATTGAGTCTTTCCACATGAGACAGATTGTTCCCAGACTCCAAAAGACCAATCACCTTTCTGAGGGCAACATCCTCTCGTTGTAACTGATACCAATCTGTCCGAGTCATACTCGGTAGAGCAGTCTGTCCAGGCAAGCATTCTGGATCTATCAGGTCATCTGGCACTACATCCTCGTCACACAGTAGCATCTCCACAGCAGGGGTTGAGGTAGCCCTGGCTTCCACCAGGTCCCCTTCGCCTGGCTGTGAAGAAAACATTCCACAAAATACAGATTGTCTCATACACACAGCCTTAATCTCCTCCTGTCCAAACTTCTCAAACTCAACAGCGGCACATTCTGCTTTGCTCAGCAAGCTTTCAATTCGTTCATCTATCATGATGGTTTCGGCATCATCACCGAGTGGCTCTTGTGGACGCCGTGAAAGTCCGTCTGCGTCAACATTAGTTTTGCCTGCTCGATACTTGATTTCGAAATCATACATTGACAGAGCTGCGAGCCACCTATGACCAGCTGCGTCCAATTTAGCTGTAGTAAGCACATACACTAGCGGGTTGTTGTCAGTTAATACAGTAAACTTTGCACCGTACAAAAAGTCATGAAATTTTTCGCACACAGCCCATTTAAGAGCTAAATACTCTAGTTTGTGTACAGGGTAGTTTTTCTCACTCCTCGATAAACCCCGACTGGCATAGGCGATCACTTTGGTCTTACCATCTTGTACTTGATATAAGGCAGCACCCAGACCATTTACGCTGGCATCTGTGTGAACGATATAGGGTAACTTCCAATCTGCAAAGCCCAGAGTCGGTGCAGTTGTAAGCTTCTGAATAACAGTGTCAAATGCAATTTGACACTCATCATCCCATCTTCCAGCTAAAGATTGCAACTTACTCCTAACACGGTAAGATGTGGATGATGACCTCCTGGTGGAGAATTCACCTTGCAATAACACATTCAGAGGCTTAACTATCTTGGAATAACCCTCGACAAAGCGTCTGTAATATCCAGCAAAACCAAGGAATGACCTCAAATCCCTGACTGTTTTCGGAATGGGCCATTCCTTCACGGCAGAGATCTTGTCTGGATCTGGGTGTATACCTTGAGCAGAAATAACATGCCCTAAGTACTTGACGGAGGTTTGAAAAATTTTACACTTGGAAGGTGCCAACTTTAATCCAAAAGTTGCAATCCGCTGAAGGACTTTCATGAGCCGTTCTTCATGCTGTTCCAGTGTATCTGAAAAAATTATTAAGTCATCGAGAAAAGCAATAACTTCCTGCAAATTTAAACCTGCCATGACTTTCTCCATAGTCCTTTGAAACATTGCAGGAGAATTTGTCAGCCCTTGTGGTAATCGCCTGAACTGCCAGTTACCAAATGGCGTAGTGAATGCTGTTTTGGGACGGTCACTTTCCTCTACCTCCAACTGGTAGTATCCACTCTTTAAATCTAAAACCGAGAACCACTTTGAGCCTGACAACAAAGTAAACGTCTCCTCGATCCTTGGGAGAGGATACGCATCTCTTTTTGTCAGTTTATTTAGCTTGCGATAGTCAACCACCATTCTTAAATCTCCATTTTTCTTTCTCACCAGTACAACTGGGGAAGCATAAGGACTGTTTGATTCCTCTATAATCTCACTAGCTAGCAAATCTAGCAAATGCTTCTTCAAATCATCAAAGTCAGCAGGTGAGACTCGACGAGTACGCTCTTTGAAAGGAACATGTTCCATCAACTCTATTCGGTGGGTTGCACCCGAAACATGCCCTACATCAAGATCATGTTTCGCAAATGCACTTGACACTTCTCTGTTTATTCTCCCCATGATGTGAGCTTTTAACTCCTCAGATATAGGAGAATCCCCAAAATCCACAGTAACAGGATCTTCTGTCTTCACTAAGATATTTGCCATCAGGGGTGTCTTGGCTTGTGAATTGCCTGTACCATCAAAAAGGGGCACAGATTTAATCCAGTCTACCACTGAACACTCAGCTAGCACTCCCTTTGGCTGTAAAGTCACACTGTGATCTGAAACATTACGAATGACTACTTTAACTTTATTCCGAGCACTGAGCTTTGCTTGTATCAATTTGCACTCAACCACCAAACCACCAGGAATTTGATGCGTCAAAGGCTCGTCAATAATCATTGTCTTGTTCAAACCAAATTCCTTCAATCTATATACTCCTGTTACTTCACACTTTTCCTCTTTACTGATTGTTACAGACTTTCTACCAGACAGTCTAACTGGAGTAGAATATTGTGGCTGTTTGCCGGGTGTCAATACTTTGTCACACTGGTGATAAGCAGTCATCCAATTGACACTGGCAGACATGTTCTGTAGGTACTCCTTTCCCTGTGACATCCTAAAATCTCGAACAAGATAGCGGAGTACATTTGTCCCCACTAGCAAGGGCATTCGTGCATTATAAACCTGATCAGGGCAAACCAATGCTAATGCTGTAACAACGGCATCTGTTCCACAAGCAGATTCTGGAAACTGTATGTCTATTTCAATGTACCCAATGTACGGAACTATTTGTCCAGCAGCTCCCTCAACTCTAAGTAGATTCCCTATGGGAGAAAGGTTTCGATGCCGCAAGTACTGCTTGTAGAATGATTCAGCTACACAGGTCACCTGGGATCCTGTATCTACTAAACAAAGACACTGAACTCCATCCAACCATGCTTCACTTTCCCATGGTTCGCCAATTAGACCCTCTGGAACGTGGTTACTTATTTCTGTGGAACTTTTCTCCAACTCAGCTTCTGTCCGTTCCACAACAGAAGCTATGCCAAGTTTAAATGTGTTGTGGGCATCATCATTTTGTTGGGAGAACCCCTCTGTTCATGCCTCTGCACTAATTTTTGCTGTACCAAAGCAGCATTCACAGGATTGGTGCAGTGTTGTAAATAATGAGAGTCCTCACCACAGCGGTAACAAAATCCACTGATAGGCAATTGCTTAGGTTGTGTTTGTGCTACAGGACGTGAGAGCTTCACTTCTTTACCTCTTTTCTTAGTTGCACTAGCCTGAAGTTGATCAAACCCCTGTTGGTTCACAGTAGCAGACGTCTGGTTTTTAGCTTTAACTACCTCAGCTTCAAGCTCTTTTATGCGTCTCATCAACACCTCATTATTTTGTACCCCCTCCGAACTAGCTATACTTCCTTGGTTTACGGCAACATGCACGTGACTCTGAGCTCTTTTTGGAGGCGCATTCAAATGCAGATTCATACGGTTCTCCTTGAGCTGCTTTTCATGTTCGTATGACCTTAGTTTGAAGAGTATGCTCGAATAACTCAATTCAGATGGTGTTTGTTCTGTTAACAACTCCTTAAGACGCAACTGGGTTATAAGGGCTTCATCCCAGCACCCTCTAATGAACTGTTTGAGAAGTAAAGTGTCAGATTGTTTGCCAATCACTCCCTTCTTTTCAATCACCTCAAGCAGCAATGCATGAAGTCGTCTCAAATAATCAGATGGCTTTTCACCCCTGTTCTGGTGTGTCTCTATGAACTGAATATACAACTCATCACCACCAGTGACACTTCCATAAGCTTTCTCAAGCTCCAGCACATACACTTCTGGTGGTGCATTTGTACCAGCCCCAAGAGCAACAGTAAGAGCAGGAGGGAGGAGACTATCCAGAATGTGTCGTCGCTTATGCCTTTCTGTCAGAGAAGTGTCTGGGAGTAATTGTTTAACATACAATTGCCATGTGGTGAAATCAACTTCCCCATTAGGCTTGGGGCAATGTCCAGAAAACACTCGTAATTTGGGGGGCGAGAGGTGATGTCCCTGATATTCTGGATCATGTTTCACCACATGTTCCACTACCACACGCTGTACGTCTTGTGGTATAGTAAAAGTTACTGGAGTTTCGTTACCAATGTTCTTTTTTATAGGCGGTGAATCGTCTTGGTTTGCAAATGACACTTTTGAAACCGGCATTGAAGCTTCAGCGGACATTACACGTGGCCTAGCATCAACAAACAGTTTTGCTGCAGGCGTCGAAGTGATAGGACCTTGATCAACATTATCAGTCTTATGCGCAAGCTTATTCACCACCTGTTGGCTCAAATCACTCAAATTTACGCAATGCATTTGGGCCAAATTCTCTATTTGCACCAACAACTGGTCAGCCATATCATCTAAAGTCTGCACTGAACCACTCTGGATTGGTGTTGAAATACTAGGTGGATGTTGCACATCTTTAAACTGTCTGCTATCCAGTGGAACAACACCCCATACATACTGCTCACTACCATTCAATTGTTCCTCTTCAACAACGAATGGAGTAGCGACCTCCTGAAATTCACAAAGCAACTCCCCTGGGAATTTGTCACCTATCCACTTGATTTTCTTCACATCATCAATGTGGCCAAAGGCTTTTCTGACGTCATTTAAAGTTGTGCCTGGATCTACTCGTGTAAGCAGTACAGACTTTTCAGGATCAAAATCATGTTCCCTGCATAGATCCATTTTAAATGTGGAGAAAAAATCACTCAATATGAAAAAAAATAATAATCCAGAGCAGTTAGGATTAAGATTAATAGAAAATCAATGCCATCCACGTTGGGCGCCAAATTTTTCTCTCTCTTCTCTGTAACCCACCTATGAAATTGATTTACTGAAAAGGGGAAAATTATCTACTGGGTCTGAGCTTTCTAAAGTATATATGAAATTTCAACACAATTTACTTGAAATCTCGGGTTCGGGATATCTCAACTTAACGACACAATATATTTATGAATGGTGTGTTCAAATTTTACATATTATTAATACTATAATCTCCAACTGCTCAAATAAAAATAAAAAAAAAACCCAAACACAAGAAAATACTTTTGAGTTTGCTGTATTGCAAATTTTCTGGTCTGTATCTGAACTGCTTTTCAGCCCTTATAAAAACATACTCAAGTATTCAAAACAAACAAAATTAAATAAATAAAATACAATATGTTGACAGCAATTCAGCCCTTTTTGAAAAAAAAATAAAACTATACAGAAGTAGGAAAATACAGTTTCAGTTGTCTAAACGTCCCAATTTCAACATATATTTATATATATGAAACTTCAAAGTCCTGAATGTAATGTAAAACGTAGTTCAATGACTGTGAATCAGTGTATGTGTTTCCTACGAAAATCCTCGACGATTGAGTGATGACATGCGTCCATCCAAATTGGCAGAAATCCTCACGGAGTGAATGTAACGAGCCACTCCCCTTGCCTGCACGAGTCCAATGCGGCCGCGGCGCGATGGAACAGTCCAGTGTCAGTTAGCTAATGCAGCAAAACAATTTGGGACATTAATTTTATGCAGAATTGGCAGGATGGATTAAATTAGAAGACAGCCAAAACGTGTCTCTCCTGTCTTCACCACAAGCTGGCGTACAAGTGACGTCAGTCACCCTCTTCATATAACTTCACAACTTCACATAACATTGCTAACTTCAACTAAGAGCATTTTCACAAAATAGTTCACAATATGTTCAAAATATATACATATAAAACAGAGTAAAACACATTGAACACGGTAAACTTGTACATTTACAGCGATCCATGAACAGTATGCATCATCTATACAATATAGCTAAACAAATCGAAAAGTAAAATAAATATGCAGGAAATCCGAATGTATATAACTTACCTAATGCAGCAAAACAATTTGGGACATTAATTTTATGCAGAATTGGCAGGATGGATTAAATTAGAAGACAGCCAAAACGTGTCTCTCCTGTCTTCACCACAAGCTGGCGTACAAGTGACGTCAGTCACCCTTGACCTCAATTCCGGTTTTTAGAAATTAACTTCTGAATGTAAATTTATACATCTATAAATTTTTTTTAAATGCCCAATTGTTGTGCATTAGGTAAGGTAAGAAAATAAAACATAAATACATATATTCTGACAAATAAAAAAATTAATTAAGAAACTCTTAATTACATGTCAAAATAAAACAATATTTAATACTCAAAAATTTGAGTGGGTTACAGAAACATCAAGCAATGCTAAGACAAATGATGTGTGTGAGCAATAAAGTACTGTCTATTAAAGCCAAATTGCTGAACCTCATCTTATAGGCTCAAAATCACTTAAGAATCACTCAACTTCGACAGCAGTATAACTATTAGCCCGTTAATAAAATCCCAGCATGCATCAATGTTAATGAATCTATCAAGTAGCTCAATGAACTGTAACTAAACATAAACAAATGAAAGTGCAAATGCAGACTCCAGATCGTATCTGTTTTTATATTTAGCTTTCATTTCTCCCTGAATATATGCAGGGCTTTTTTTTTACAGCTTGAATAATGGGTATAATTAGGACAGCAAGACATATGTTGATTGGCACAGGCAGTCTAATGCTGATTTAATGTGATTGTTATGACACACCTCATTCATCTTGATGTGGTTGCTGAAGCGGTGAATGATGCTTTGATATATTGGGTTTGAGATTTATTATCATAAAAAATCGTGTTTAGATGACTGGTATAGGCAATTTATCTTTGTTGGCCATGAATTGTCTCTTTGCATGAAACTTAGCGCCACAGCTCTGAATGTTACATTAAAAGCGGTAATTTAACAAGTGGTCCTTAAGCATGCCTGACACACGGCGAGTAAAGAAGTCACTTTCAAACTGCTACAGCTGCTATCGATTGACCCTAGTGAGCAAAAGTGGAAAAGAGAACACATTGTTCTCACACAAACATCTTGAAACAAAAATCCCTTCTGATGGGAGAGTAGCTCAGTCTTCCAAATCAACAAAACGATGAAATGTCTGTGTGTATAGCTAGCTGTTTTAACATTTAATCTGTAAACCATAACACCTAGAGAACCTATTTTCAATGGCTAGAGAATACCCATAACACACTGTGAGAGTTTGCACTTCGATGACATCCAAAATACTGGTGCAAGTTATGAAATAATTTTTATTTAATAGTTAATGTTTGTATCCAGAAATCAATATAAGTTTTAAAATTAATAATAGGAAGTCCAATAAGAGTTATTGAAGAGTTAGAGAACCTATAAAAGAGTCTGACCATGAAGTTTTTTTAATTTTTATCAATCAGCAAAGCACAAACAATACAGCATCCCATCCATCCCTGTCATACGCTCTCTCATTTTCATTCACCTCCTATAAGTGGACAAAGTTCATCATGTGACACATGGTATCCCTGATCATTTATGGATTTATCAGGATTTTTTTCTTTGCAAATATTCACCACCATCCTAATTATGTTTTGAATCATCTCATCTTCCGATTCTCAAATAGGTGTAAGCACATGTACTTGCTGTTTATGATCTTTGCTTAAAGGTGCAATATGTAAGCTTGACACCCAGTTATGGAACCAGATTAGTCTCAAAAGAAAATCACGCAAAAGACAAATAAAAAAATAAAGATCCTCACCTGAGTAAATATCTTTTTTTTCAGTTTCATTCAGTTTCTAATGATTACGTCTTTTTCAAGAAAACAGCTGCTTTAGAACTTCAAATGTTCAACAACCTTACAGTTTTATATGTCTTAACAATAAAAATGAAAAAAAAAAAAAAAAGATATCAATTTAGGTGAGGTTCGAACACGGGTCTAAGGGTATGGTAACCCTACGTGCTGACCACTGGACCACAATGGCGCTGTTATACTGGCGTGGCCGGAATGATACTTATGATTACCCTGCAGGATACATGTTGCTCACGGGGCTACGAGACAATAAATAAGAAAAGCGGAGCTGGGGCAAAATAATGGATAAAAAGGGTAAGGATATGGTCAAATAAATAAATACATTTAAAAAAGTGCGACTGCTGCTTTCTCCGTTCGCCATGCTGGAGAGGAACAGTCTGCGCAAAAGAAGCGCAGAGTTGGTTTCATTGAATACAGCTCTCATCTGATTGGCTGAAAGGTACGAGTAGTCCTGACTCTGACAGGAAAGTCTCAAAAATACACACACACGCATCCAGGGGGAGTCGTACGTGAAAGAGGATTTGCACATTCTCATTCAGGATGAACTCGCAAGTTTTAAACATTCAAAACTTTTTGTACACTCTTATACATTTGCAAATGGTGTTTTGCATTTGTGAAACATTTTATGAAAATGTATTTTTATTTTGTGCACGTGAAATTTTTTTGTGAATATAAATATTTTACGCACATGAATTTGGTTTTATGCATGTGAATTTGGTTATGCATGTGTACATAGTGTCTTTTGCGTGAATTTCTTTTGAGACTAATCTGGTTCCATAACCAGTGGTTGAACTAGGTATCGCACTCATGGTTCAAAACACACGCAATTGCAGGTTGCCAGATTGACGACACCAACAGTTGTGCTGACTGTCGTGCCTAGAGGCTGAATTAGGTTGTGTGCTAAATAAAAGCGACAATACACGATAGAAGGAATATTTTCCCTATTAAATGGAGTTTTTGTCCCAACCAACACCTAAAATATATATATAAGAAACTGCTTCTATTCTCTTCTATCTCACAGGTGAACAACAGAAAACAATGACAATGATCAGGTACACCTCATGTGCTTTATTAAGGGTTAAATGCTAATAATGTCAGTTTGAATGGCATTTTATATGATATTTATTGCCACAGTACTGAAAGCAGCAGCAAATAGTTCACCTCAGATCTTTAAAATAAAATAAACAATTGAAATGGAATTATCATAGTGAAAGGGTTAATGCCTAACACTAGCATAAGACCAAAGTGTTGGTCAAAAATGTTGTTCTACCATTGCAAAACACATAATTCAAAAGCTTCAGTTTCCATTTATTCACCGACACATTACACCGCCCACCAGTGCTGGACTACATGAATCACATAAGCTCTTTAGCCAGGTAAAGTGCCACCGAGCACAGCTTCAAAATAAGCCCTCGGAGAGGACGTAATTTAAAACATAACAATTTAGTGACCTCTGAAATAACCTTAAAGGAGCCGGAGAGCCACCCCGGGAGCACAACACAAATGGCAGCATTTCTCCCAGGAGGAACTGTTCATTCTGTTGTGCGAAAATCAAACACAGTTAGACCCGCGGATCAGCAGCGGTGTGGAAATCAGAGACTATGGCGAGTCTAGGAGACCGAGGGATATGCAGAGAAGAGATTGTTCGTGTGATTGAGAGGTTGTCTTGGACTAAGCTGGAGCTCCAATTCAAACTGTGCCATGGATTACAGACAAGTGTGCCAAACAGCGCAGGCCAATTCACCTCCATAGAACACCTCATTGAGCAGTGATTTCTCCCAGCCTCCCTCTCCGTTCATTTTCTCTTTCTCTCTTTTTGTTCTCGCACCCGAGCCGTATTCAATTTGTCCTTTTCCATTCGGTCAGCCTGATGCATACGGTCCCCCTAAGAGGCTTCCAATGAGCATAAACGGCAGTCCACATTCTATGCTCCTAATTTACTCATTCATTAAATGAGTGATAATTAGCTATGGGTAATCAGTTCAGAGGTAGGACAGAGGTATCATCCTGCACTTTCAATGCTCCATTTGTTTAGGGCCATTAGGAAGAGTTGGTTGTAGCTTGCGGTACAATTAACTCTAATGCCCTTACACTCCACAGCATATGGCAGGGAAGCTCTACAATGCTTTGGTGGTGGATAAACAGTTTCAGGTTCAAGGAAACTACTGGGTATATATCAGTGTAAATATTCAATAATGATCTCGCACAACGGCTATTTCAAGAGGACTTACCTTATTCAATATTTAATTTCATTTGACAGGAATGCTGTGAGGGATAAGTGTACGGTCTCTTCAGCAGGCTGTCGTGCTGTTTGGTGTTGATTATTCAGCATGAGACTTTGAGATTTGTGTTGTTTTTTTTATATGGTGCGACTGCTATTGTAAATGTATGATTTTATTGTTTAAAATAATGAATAGTTGAATAGTTTTACTTGAATAGTTTTCACTAGGGCTGCAGGATTAATCGAAAAAAGATCACAATCTCGATTCGACTACCCACATGATCTTAATTTAGCATTTCCACGATTCAGCTAATATTATTTTCATAGACAGGAGAGAAGATTAAAGGCACAAATCTTGTTTTATATACGTGGCTCAGCAATGTGGACACCTCCAAAAGAGTGTTAAAAGATTTACATACTGTAATAATAAGGTATATCTCACATAAAAAAAATGTAATCTAAAAGTAGAGGACGCGCATAAATGATGCCTACTTTAGTGAACAGAACCTGCACGGGCTGTGAATAGCAGGTTATAAAATTGTAAAAAAATATATACATATATTCAGCGATCATCGTTTTCATTATTGTTTTTTTCCTCAAAGTGAGGCAGCCATGACAGGAGCCTCACTCAGCAGTGAAAGTGAAACCGAAAGCGTGCACAACATTTAAACGATGATATTGCATTTTAGAGTTATGATTATGACAAGCATTTTATGTTTTTTCTTTTATAGCGAACACATAGTTGTGCATGAGAATAAATGTGTAAGTGTAACTACTCTAGCCTATATAACGTATGTAACGTATATAACCTACATAACGTTGAACATAATGCAAGAGGGAATCTGATAATGACCAATGTCTCATTTTACTAGTGAAAAAAGGGTCTAATAATATTGTCAATGATAGATAGCAAGCATATGTCTCAAGCCTCATTCACACTATGAGCGACTCGCTGCTGCAAAACGACTATCAACACTTCATTTCATCGGAAAGCGAGCGACTTCCAGTGGCCCCTCGTCTACGCAAGCAACAGCAAACGATGGCGACCAGGTGGGCGTGTGAGCGACGTGGCAAAGTTGACACACATATGTTAAAGTCAGAATTGTTAGCCCCCCCTGTATTATTAGCCCCCTGTTTATTTTTATCCCCAATTTCTTTTTAACAAAGAGCAGATTTTTTTTCAACACATTTCTTAACATAAGTTTTAATAACTCATCTCTAATAACTGATTTTTTTTAATCTTTCCATGATGACAGTAAATAATCATTTAATACATATTTTTCAAGACACTTCTACACAGCTAAAAGAGACATTTAAAGGCTTAACTTGGTTAATTAGGTTAAATAGGCAGGTTAGGGTAATTAGGCAAGTTATTGTATAACGATGGTTTGTTCTGTAGACTTTTGGAAAAAAGTTTGCTTAAAAGGGCTAATAGTTTTGTCCTTAAAATGGTGTTTAAAAATTAAAAACTGCAATTATTAAATATGTAAATAACAATAGCCTACTCATACTAACCCTTATTTTACATTGATTGAGAGAAATTGTGATCTTTATTTTAAGCAACAAAAAAAAAAAACATGATTATCAGTTTAGGCAGAATCATGCAGCCCTAGTTTTAACTTGCATAACTGTTCAGGTTATGTAAGAGTTTTAAAGTCATATTTAAAAACTATTTGCACTACAATGTAACTTTTTTTGTTTGTTAAAATAAGTATTAGTATTTATTAAATGCACACTGTAATTGAACAGAACATAATCCCTTAATTAATATTTGAATAAGATGACAGATATGATGAATTTTATTATCTTATTTATAATATAATTTAGACTTTTATACTTATATTATTATTATCTTGTGGAATTTCAAAACAAAATTAATACAAATTTTGTTGTCGATCCATAGGGCTTCAATGATTTAACAAAGGTTACAATTTTATGCTTTAATTCATCACAGTTAATTAATCGTAAAAAGGCTTTCCAACACCGCGTTTCCACAAGAAACAAAACTGGTAGGAATGCCAACTGTGCGCTAGTTTAAAGTTCCGAGCTTGTACACCGAGGCTAATACCCATGATTTGGCTACTAAGAGCCATTCTCATTTATTGTCTTTTGCTTATGCAAGTTTGTTATTTTCAGGCTTGCACATATTAGTAGCGGCGAGCGTGCACGTGGAAAATTCGGCATGCAAAGGGCACGACCCACCAGAGGTGTGGACTCGAGTCATGTGACTTGGACTCGAGTCAGACTCGAGTCATGAATTTGATGACTTCAGACTCGACTTGACAAAATATAAAAAGACTTGCAACTCGACTTGGACTTGAACATAAATGACTCGGACTTTCACTTGGACTTGCGCCTATTGACTTGTAAAGACTTGCTACTTTCTATAAAAAGCCCAAAGATAAAAAGTATGTTGATCAGAGCGCTCTATCTCTGTGTGTGTGTGTGTGTGTGACAGAAAGCGTGCGCGCATACTTTCGACCACTAGCGCTTTGTGGCGCACTTCCGTGTTTTTGCACCAGCGGGAAATTTGAAGATGCCATTTTCATTCTGACTCGGAGAGTGAAATAAACACATCCAAGGTCTGCTCCTTTTGTTTTATTCAGCGGATTTACAACATCTGTCAAAGGTAAGAGACTTTACTACTCGCAATGTGTTACTGTTGTGCAAAAGCATTGTTTTACTGTTGTGCATAAGTCAATGAACTTCAGTTTTTTTAACCAAACTTACCCTCTCCTCATTTATTTCACATAATTATGAATGAACATGGCTGTAATTTATGTTTTTGCACTTGGTCGTTTGTGTCAATGCGCATATTATGTTTTATTTTTGTGTTTTGCCCATCCTCTGACAGTATTTTCTAACTATTTAATTAGTAGTAACATTAATTACATGCCATAATAACTAGATATATAATTTATTTTTAAAGCTCTTAAAACTGTGAAAAAAGTGTTTTGTTATTTTTTGGTAACATTTTGCAATAAGGTTTTTTTAGTTAATCTATGTTCTAACATGAACTAATAATGAACTATACTTTTAAACCTTTATTAATTATAGTTTAACATTTACTATTGCATTATTACAATTTAAAGGTATGCTTGTTAACATTAATGTTAATGCACTGTGGTTTAACAAAGGTTAACCAATAATTTTATTTCCATTAATTAATGAATACTGTAATGATTTGTAACTGTACTTCACTGCATTGTTTGTTCACATTAGTACATAGATAAACTTAATTAATTAATACAACCTTATTGTAAAGTGTTACCTTTTTCATATTTTGGATTAATACTATTAATTTTATTTAGTATTTAAAACCTTAAAAGTATTTGTATTATTGTTGATGTTATGCCTCTTAGCAATATTTTAGTCCTCTACATGGTTTTTAATTAAACTTTTATTGCGAGATTGTAATGTAATGCATCTATATTGTTGAATTTCTGTTTGTTTGTTTTTCTGTATTTCCCCAGAAATATTTAAGGCTTATCTACTATATTTAAGGTACTTAAAACCAACCATCTTAATAAAAAATACAATTAACAATCACATTTCGTTTCATGAGTGTCTTTGTTCCTGTTTTGTAGGACTCTTATTTTAACAGATTTCATTGGAAAACACTTGACTGATCATTCAATTAAAGTTTTACCTTTATTATTCCATCACTCAATGAGATCATTTAATTGTGAGTTGAATTACTCCATTTGTAATTGTTTTTAAATAAACTAAAAATGAAGACTTGTTTTATTCAGTTTGTTGAATTTGAACTCTACATATTAAAAGATATTTAAAACCACAATGAATGTATTTAAACTAATATTTAAATTTATATAACTGTTTCACTGTGGGTATTTCTATTTTAATTTATTTAGCACATTTATTGCCTATTCAAACATGAAAACAAGTTTTAGATAATTTGTGGCTCTAATAAATTGTTAAACATTACAATATCCCTGCAGAAAAATCCAGCTTAAACCAGCCTAGGCTGGTAAGCTGGCTTTAGCTGGTCGACCAGGCTGGTTTTAGAGGGGTTTTGGTCAGTTCTAGGCTGGTTTCCAGCCATTTTCAGCCTGGTCTTAGCTGATCAGGCTGGAAACTGACCAGCAAAATCCAGCTAAAACCAGCTTGACCAGCCTGGTTTAAGCTGGACATAGCTGGTTTTGGCTGGGCTTCCAGCCTGGCTAGGCTGGTCAAGCTGGTTTTAGCTGGTCATCTCCCAGCCTGACCAGCTAAGACTAGGCTAAAAAATGGCTGGAAACCAGCCTGGAAGTGGCCAAAACCCCTCTAAAACCAGCCTAGTCGACCAGCTAAAACCAGCCTAGGCTGGTTCAAGCTGTTTTTTTCAGTAGGGATTTTTGACAAAAAGGTCTAAAATGATAGTTTACAAGTGCCTAAGTGGGATTTGAACCCCGTTCTTTATGAAAAGAAAGAAAAATCTGATTGGCTCTGACATTACTTTCACCAGTGGGCAGGTAATTCAATCTGATTGGCTGGTCTCTCGTGCACGTATTCAGTCTCACTGCGTTTGCTTGACTTTTGTCCACACTGGCGCCTCAAACCTTTCCTGCTTTTGCTCTCCAGAGATCCTCCTGGTAAATTGATTATTCCAGAATGTTGATATGGTTTATCAATGTTAATAATGGTTTCCTTATTTTTATCACAGTTACATTTCTGCTTGCGTTAGTTATATTTTTGTTTAAATGTTTTTATTTGATTAGTATGGTACACCTTTCGGGTGATTAATAATTGTTTGTAAAACAAAATGCATTCTTTACATCCAACATCTATTCTCTGTGTCTTTAAGTGTTTGTAACTGGAAATATCTCATCATAAAACATACAGCCAAAATGTTATGGTTTATTAGATTAAAAATTTAATATGCAAGTCTATTTTAGTATTTTGGTTATTGTTAATAAATAGTGCCTCAATATAAATCATAGCAAAAAGCACGAAAGGAAGAGGAAACACAAGACTCAAATTCTGTATATAATCTCTGAGAGCACGCAGGAAAATGTGTGTGTGAGCAGTGCATATTTGAGAGCGAGAAAATTTGCGCGTGAGCAGCGTATATTTCAGAGCTCGCAAGCAGTTTTGTCCACAGAGGAAATCGGTGCACGAGCGTCACACAAGGTAGAGAGCAAAGTTCTTCATTTTTATGTGAAGAAAACAACGTTAATTTTTGTATAAAGTAGCCTACGTCATTGAGAATATGTGCCACAATTTTACATTGCTGCTAGACAGATTTGCATCTTCATCTCTTCAGCACACACGAGATTCAATTGACAAAATACCAAGTTCACTCAATTTTACTTTGCAGCATACAGGAGTTGTTGGTCTACTGCTGCCTCATTGAGGTCGTTTATGTAGTTTTAGTTAATCACAAGTTGATCACAGAAGACATAACATAGCACAACGGAACTTAATGAACTAGACAGCAGTAGACCTGCAATTTCTGTGTGATGTGAGGCAAAATGGACTCTATTGTAGTGGAACTCGTTCTTGTGCAATGTGCTGTGTAGACCAGATGCAGCACTGTTTAGCACTTTTTCAGAAAATTACATTTGTGTTTTTATATATCTAAGCAATGTTCTTCCATAAAAAAAGGTTTGTTTAATAAATACAGATCTTACAACCATACATAATCTGTTTACAGTTCATTTTTCTGTTAAAAAGACTCGAAAAGACTCGAAAATCAAACTGCAGGACTTTGGACTTGACTTGAGACTTGTTGCCTTTGACTTGGGACTTGACTCGGGACTTGCCTGTCTTGACTTGGGACTTGACTCGGGACTTGAGGGCAATGAATTGAGACTTACTTGTGACTTGCCAAACAATGACTTGGTCCCACCTCTGCGACCCACTCACGCAGGCTTCCCAGGCATTTTTATATTCATTCATTGTTCTGTTGTTTATTTTTCAGTGTAATATGCAGAGTAAAAAAACTTTTTTAATAATCCGAAAAGAAATGGACAAATGTTTGTTTTTTATTATTATTTTGTGCTGTATCATTTGGTTTCTGAGCAGCAATAAATAACACTTCAAAACGGAGTTTTTTCGTGTGATTTTCTAAACTAGTACAGTTTTGAAATTAATAAATGCATAATAGTTATGATAGCCATGAAACCGTGATTAATCCTCAGCCTTTAATCGTACAACCAAAATCTATAATCATTGCATCCCTACTGTCCATTGTGTGGACTGATAGAAAAGAGAATAGACAATACTGAACAAGAAATATATATATATATATATATATATATATATATATATATATATATATATATATATATATATATATATATATATATATATATATATATGCATAAATAAACCCTACTTTATCTAAATGGCACATTAAATCTGTGAATTTTCAAAGATGTGTGTAGCAGAAGTCTCCAAAGTTCAAAAACCATAATTAGTAATCTTTCTAGAATATTAAATTACCCAATTACATAGTCCACTGCTATCTATGTGAGATTACTGCCAACAACTAGTCACTAATCCTTTAGGGGAAATGAATTAGAAATGTGAAAATTGAATCTCCACCTCAGTAACTACTAGGGATTTACCGTGGCTTAATGAACTGCTTCCCTCACCACCAACACGCTTGTTCTAACTGTCAATCACCTTCGAGACACTGTCTTTCTTTGCTTCCACTCAGAATCATAAGTCAAGCCAAGCTGGCCTTGGAGCACATGGTTTGTAACTCGCAAAACAAACTTGTATGCATGTAAGCGGCTCTGTAATTGACTGGAAACAAATTCCCATTTTGTCTATGCAAATGAAAAGCACCTTATTTATTAAAAGGCAGTCTCTGGGTGTTAAGATAGCCTGCTGTTTGAACACTGATAGAACATAATGAGCAATCCTTCATAGAGACAAGCCAAACCAGATGAGGTAGGAGGGTTGATTAAAATCCTATCTCTGTGCTTTCTACTGTAACTGTTTTAGTTCAGTTGGTACTTACTGAGCATTTGACTTGTCTACTCTTATCCAGACTCTCCCCTCAGCCCGAGGCATTCCGTGTTTGTCACATTACGGTTGCACAGTTCATATCGACGCTGGTTAAACCTAAGAGGGAAGTTCAGGCAGCTTCATGGAAACCCGAAGAGCTGGAAAACATCCATCAAGCCCTCAGCTACTTTAAATGCAGACATCAAAAATGTAACCTTTTGCAATTGATCTCTCTGATCACGTAATGGATTTTGTGTCTGCCTGACTGACGGCTGTAATGGGATTCAGCTCTCCTTTGGCTGATAAGAGACCTGACAGTTCCTCAGGCCACCACTAAAAAGTTGCACACAATAGTAAATGGGGCTCCTCAAAACCGCAACCTCTCAGGGCACATCAGGTAAAATTGGTGAGAGACTCAGTCAGGGGATAAATCCCACTTCCACTAAAAGTGAAATGGAGAGTTCGAGGATAACCCAATAAGTGGACACACTGCCATGTCTTATTTGGAAGAAACAGGCCTATAAAGCTACAAAAATTATATATATATATATATATATATATATATATATATATATGCAAAACACTTAACATGCTAAAGGCTTATATTGCCAAGGTAATGTTTTAGGACTTTAATAAAGCAAAGAATGTTTACTTAGTAATAAAATAAACAACATAGAATGTCTGTCTTCTCTAAATGTTGTATTAGCATTGTATTGCTTTTTTTTATTCCGCCCCATTTTATAAAATTGTCTTAATAGTTGAGTTGGCTTAGTCATTCCACCATCAGACAACAGTAAAGGCAAAATCCTTTGAAAGAGATTTTGTGCCTCTTTGGCAAGGACCACTACCACATGCAGAATGATAAGAGCAGCTACTAACAGCCAGTACAAACTGATGAACAGCAGTGACACATTTTAGCTTGTTAAAGTCTACTTACACTTCCACATTCTCAATCAGCTGAAGAGGTTAGATATGGCTGTAAGGCCTTGCACATTCTCAATCAGCTGAAGAGGTCAGATACGGCTGTAAGGCCTTGCAAGAGAGTAATACAATAGTCCAGCCAGGGCAGACTAAGAGCTTTAGCAAGGAGTTGCAGAATGCTGTAATAGGAAAGGCCTAATATTTCTATGTTGGGCACAATTAATGTTTTACCTAAAGCTCAGCTGATCATCAACCATAACTGTCTCTGACTCTCCTGGAAGCAGCTAAACAGTCCCAGATTTAAAAAAAGTCAAATAAAAATGGTACAATAACTGAACCCTGAGGCACGCCAGCAGCTAAATATTGCAACTTGGACACCTCAACCCTTCAAGACACCCTGAAGGTGTATCTACTGTAACTAGGGGGTAAGACACAACCCATATGAGTGCAGTTCCTGAGATCCCCGTTGTCATGAAGATTTACAGGAGGATATGGTTATTAACTGTGTCAAAAGCAGCACAGACCCAACACAATGTGTGACGAGGACTTGGAAGCTGTTCATACCATTCTCAGGGATCCAACAACTGAGATCTGGGAAGTCTCAGTTGAATGTTCATTTCTGAAGCCAGACTGGTGGCTGTCCATGAGGCATTTTTATGCGAGAAAGTATGAGATCTGATTGAAAACAACTCACTCATATGTTTTTGTAATAAAGGGTTTTTTAAGCAGTAGCATTATCAGAGCCTGTTTAAATGCTGGAAGATAGGTACGGTACCACTGTGATAATGATGTGATTGAGTGCAGGTACAGCTAAAGCAGAAAGATCTTGAAGGATATAAAATGGATGAGGATCAAGTGGGTAAGTAGAAATCTGAAAAAATTAGTTTGGAGAATTCTGCCTGCAAGAGCAAAGAGAAGGACATGGGTATGTGTTTGTCTCCTGGTACGATGTGTTTGTCAGTTTTTGGTGTGAAGAAATGTGTGCTTGTTGTTGTATTATTAATGAAGAATCTTGTAAAGTCATCAGAGCTGGTGGAGTTGATGAGATGGGGAGGAGGAGGACAAATGAAAAGGGGAAATGTTTTAAAGAGCCAGTGAGACATAATTTCTCCTTATGTTGTGGCAGTACGTTCATTTAGCACTGGAGATACTATAAATATACAATAAGGTCAGTAGAATGTTTGTATATACATTTGCTCCACACCCTGTCTGAGGGCTCATTTACGTTTATAAGGAAAACTTAAGTTTTGCCTGTTCATTTACACAACAACATCCTTTTTTTGGACAGAAAATGCTCAAACAAAAACAGTATCACATTTACTTCACATTACAACCAAAAGTGGAGATGCACGTTAGACACACAGCCAATTATACATAGATACAAGTGCAGAGTTGCTGATGGCATGTCATCACTTCCCTACAGGTGCTGCTTACAGTTGGCAGGTGAAAATAATGGCCATGCATAAATAATACAGCATTAATTTGTGCTTATGTAGATATGTATATATTGTAGTTCATTTATGGAAAACAATGTTGTGGTCGGCCTTGTGGTTAATCCATCTTTCAGATGAGACATTAAACCGAGGTCCTGACTATGGTCTTTAAAAATTCCATGGCACTTCTCGCAAAGACTAGGGGTGTAACCACGCTGTACTGGCCAAACTCCCTCAATCGGCCCTTACGATCATGGCCTGAATTGGCTGTATCACGGTCTCTCCACTCCACCAATAGCTAGTGTGTGGTGAGCGCACTGGCGCTGTTGTCCTGTGGCTACCGTCGCATCATCCAAGTGGATGCTGCACACTGGTGGTGGTGTGGAGATTGTGAAGCGCTTTGGGTGTATGGCCATACACAATAAATGCGCTATATAAATACACACACATTACATTTAACTGTGCAGACACATTGTACAGTGACCAGAGTTTCTCTCAGTTTCCTGTCAACACTCTCTGTGGTCCTGTCTAATTGAAGGTGAAAATTTATTCAAAGCTCGAAATTGCAACAGTTTTGGTTGCATATCCGTCCGAAACTGTATCTATGCAACCTCAAAATATATTTGAGAGCATTTGTGCGAGTGCTTAAAATTGTTGCCCTGCGACCCGTTTTCACAGCAAAATGTTCATCGCATGTGCAGATTTAGGAGACATTCACGCAGAATGCATCTTTGACCTAAAAACGCTTAATGCAGTGCTCAGAAACGGTTTAAAACAGTTGTCATGTCAACCTGCTGCAGTAAACAAATTTCGGAATACTTGCCCCGCCATCAACCTTTTCTTATTCTCACTGCTCATGCACTGCACATGAATAGATTAGTTTACATTAGCTGTCCATCAGCCATCCGACAGTGTTTGCCACATCTACACATTTTAAGCATGAGATGTTCTATTTAATCCTTCATTTAATCATCACAATGCGGTCAGTTGCGTTTACCATGGCAAAAGAGAAGAGCATGCTCATGAAAAGACCGTTATTGCTATTAAGATGAAGTATGAAAAATGGCAAGTTATATGTCAATATCATCTGTGCAATATCAGACAGCACCCATGAGAACAGCACAGTTATTATTGTTTAGGGGCTGATCACCCTGATGCCATTCCATAAGCCTCACAGCCTTTTTTTTGTTGACAAGAAAAAAAGAAAAGAAAAAAAAAACATGGTTTTCTTGTTCAGCTGTGTATTGTGCGCGAGTGTTGCTGTTAATATTAATATAAAATTTAATAATATTGTCATATTTAAGATTTGTTAGGTCATACAGCTCTGAATAATTCAAAACAGTAACAATTAGTTTCTCCTCCATCTTCAAAAGTCTCCATAGTTGTCTCAACAACACAAACACTGCAGTCACCACAACGGAAACCCCGCCTCTGCTTTCATTTGATTGGAGAATGAAAAAAAAAAATGAGACTGACATAACAAGCTTTTTATGCTCAGAGTTGGCTCGCAACGGCAAAAACGCAAGGCGTGGCAGGCGGTTAAGCAGTGCACACAATGATTGAGTCCGTTATTAAATCATTCAAAAAAGGCATCTCGAAAAAGCGAGTTTGGTGTGATCGGCCCCGAACTCAGTTCAACTCATTCATGTCAATCAGTGCGTGTAGGGCTGGTGGGCTCATACAGATTTTTTTTGTTTGTTTGTTAGTTTTGATAAGTTTTGATTTTAAATGCAATAATTCAGTTAGTAAACTTGTAGTGCCAATGCTTAATTATTGGTGGGTGTGCCTAAATTTTGACTGGGGCGCCTACATTTTTTTAAGTTAGGAGCACCTGTGCTACCAAGCAAAAAGGTTAATTTTAAGCCATGATACTTAAAAAAATGTTTTGTAGTTGTAAAATCTTTTCAAAAAGCAAGATAAAAACTTTGTTTTGGCGCTGTCATGTTTACAAAAAAGGTTAAAATAAATGTACAGTGGCATGTGTAAATAAGATTATTCACATAATGCCTTTAAATGTATTATTTTGGCAAAACAAGTCCAATTGTAAACTATAGGCAGTTAATTTTAAACTTGATACACGTCTCAATCAGAGCTATATTAGACATAATATTTCAGTTATTTACAGCAGAAGTTACCTTACAATTTTCATATGATTACATATGACTTCGATATTACAATAAAAATGCAATAAAGCAAAACCCATGCAAGTCTGCTCAGTCAATGAATGATGAATGCTGCTTTGCAAATATCTTCAGTTTGTCATGATGACATTTTAAGGTATCCAACAGGGTCACAAGTGAAAATGTTCACTCAAAATCACAAACTGAAATAGCTATGCAGAGTGTTTTATCACGGTAATCACCCCACCATTAGGTGGCTAAAGCTACAAAAGTGAATCACACAGCTGTGGTACCAGATTTAGATCTTAGTAACACAACAATATCAAAAGTATACACATAATGTAGGTACATGAGTTCTAAAAGTTTAAAGGACATGGAAGTCAAACCATTGGCTCATCGTCAGCTATGCTGCAGGTGCATGGGTTGGTGTAAAACTCTGAATGACCCCATCCATTGGGGCCATACTAAATAGAAGAGGCAGGACTTATGGCTGCCTTCGCTACTTGTGTCCTCCATCACTCAGCACAATGTCTGACCTTGTGTTATGGCACGGCAGCTCTCCCCTCTCATCCCGAGACAAATAGAGTCTCTACTGCCTCAAAGACACTCCAATAAGGGCCTCCACTGACGTTAACAGCTTCACTTTCATTGTCGGAGTGTCAAGGCTGCAGGTATCATCCGTTTCATTAATCACGAACACAAAATGGAAGGAAATAAGGGGTGTTCAATATTTGTAATTGGTATTTTAGTGATGTGCAAGCTGTGTTAAACAACAAAAGGATGCAGTGGCTAATCCCCATTCCAAGAGGATGCACAATATCATCTGAACCATTTATAAATTAGCAGGAATGGCTTTAAATGCAAATATAAGCAAAATAGGGAAAATTATACTGATACGCCTTGTCAATAAGATTATGTGTTGATTATGAGCATGCAATACATGACTTGTCTGCCAGGAGTCCTGGCAATAAGCTCATTGCAGCAGTCTGGTCATTCTTAAAGGGATTTTTTTGTACAGTATGGTGATTTTGATTCATGGTTTCAGATTGGTGTCTTGAAAATGCTCTGTGTGCAATACCAGTAATTTATATGGAGGTCCTAGAAGTATACAAATAGTAAAATTAAAGTATATACCACAGAAATAACATTTATGTCATAAAACCATGACAATTTCCAAAAAAACAGGTAAAAAAAGGTATATATCCCTGCACGCATCAAACAAAATTTGTTAAAAAAACCAAGGCAACAATCCAAAACTGTGCATCACCACAATATTTTCCCAAATGCTAGCACATGCGAGCATAAATGCAAATGTGATATTTATTTTATACAACAGTTTAACAAACAAGAAGTTAATAAATGGATAAATTAATTGTTAAAGTAAATGAATGAGAAAATATTTTAAACTAAATGGTTAAATGAATAGTTATTCTTAAAAAAATCTGTGTCAAAACAAAGTAATGATTCCATGACGTAATAGTAAATGATTCTATGGTTCATCATTTTTTTAATGAATCAACTATTATTGAACAAACTGTTGAGTGAACAATTCAACGAAACACTCATTAAAACAGGGGCCTGCCACAACCTGTCAGTGGTTTTATTTCCATTTTTGCAGGGATGTAACGACTCACCTGACTCTCGATTCAATACGATTTAAGATACTAATCTCACGATTTTGTCACAATCTTTTAACAAAATTATTTGAAACAAATTTAAGGTGAAGAGCCCTTTCATCTTTTTCTTAAATGCTGCATATCTTTTGTTGAATAATACATTTTCTGCCATAACTAAATTGCTATTTAAAAAAAATCAAAAAAAAAAAAAGAATATCACAAAGTAAAGAAGCATCGTTCATTTAAACAACCTAAAACTGTGACTGTGCTGGGATTTTACATTTTTAAAAAATAGAAATATCAGCATATCTGTTTTCTGGCATAAGCTGAGAGGAAAGTCTTTCCTAAACCAGAGAGCAGTGTGTACAGAGGTGTTCAATAGGCTCTCTGATTTAGGGGACTGGCCACTGGCATAAAAAAAAATGATTATAAAATGACTAACTATATTAGGATAGAGACAGGAGTTGAACATGATTTCGAAGGTGAATAATTAATATTACTTGTATAAATAATCAGTGTGATAAACTTAAGAAGAGATAATCTTGAACACTTTAAATATTCAATAATAACAAAAAGAAGATTATTAAAATATGCATAAACTAAATTGAAAATGAGAGGGTAGCAATGATCTAATACCCGTTTCTTTACACTTTCGCTATGAAATCACTGATGCATCATGTGATTTCCGAAGAACTCGGAGCAAGCAGAGCTGCAAATCATCTGCTCCGTGTGGTTTGGCTTATTAATAGTATTAGTAGTTGCGTATAGACGTCTGTGACAGTAGTTTTTCACTGTGCTGACAGTTTCAGTGCATCATATTCATTGTTCTGTTAGTGTAAGTAAACATGTTTTTGCAGTATTTGCACACAGTTTGTGTTTGTCTGGTGCATTTCACCACTGTCATTTTACTCTGTCATGCCACATCTTGTTGTCGCTGATGTGCAGGTAAAGAGGGTTTGCACCTGTAAACACAGAGCCCCCTCTGTTCAAAAGATGTATCACGATTCGTTTAACTTTTCTACCAGTTTAAATCGTCAAATATTTGAATGAATTCTCAACTGGCTCGAGTGAATCGTTACATCCCTACATTTTTGTGATATATATTAGCACACCACTAAAGTAAATACGGTCTAAATTTGTACATTTGAAAATAAAGATGTAACTCAATAAAAAGTATAAACCATTTGTATTATAAAACGTATGCCTAGTTGGAGCTGCTTCAGTCTGCTTTCAATTGACTTCCTGTAGGTTATTATTTGATTCACAGCAATATATATTTCTATTCTCATAATGTAAACCTCACTGTACAGTGATTGAATAGGAAATACAAATGAAAATGTCCTTTAGGTAAGCTTGACGGAACAGATGGCTTATAAAACCACGAGAAAACTGGAAGACCACAAACTAATCAATCAAACCAGGCTAGCAGTGTTATGCAAGAAGCAATTAGAGACAAAAAATGCTTACTAAAGCTGTAAGCATTTTAAGTATGACGTGAAATAAAAACAAATGAATTTGATGCCGCTACAAAATCACCCTGCTGTAATCCCTTTAGGACAATTGAGCACTTTTTCCAAATAAGATAGGCAGAATTAGTATTCAATAATAAGGAGCACAGGCAATGCTTAACTACATCAGGGAAAAGGCGAAAGGAAATCTCATTTACATTGCTTCAGACACAGTCCCCTAATAGGCTAAAGTAATTCAAATTCTGAAATACTGTAGTCTCACTGGCACTCGCAGGCTTTGGGTTTCTACCATCTGTTTTTGTACCAGTAGCAGCAAATCTATAATGATTAGGTGGATGCGGTGGAACCTACGGCAGAGATATGGGCATATACTGCGGCAGCACCGCACTCATGCAGCGTAGAGCACATTACCGAGAGTAAAGGTTTGCTGGGAACGGATTGGATTATGATGTGTCAATGAGAATGATTCCAGGGGGAGGTGAAACAGCTGCTGCCATTGATTAGCATGATGATTCTGGCACTCAACGGTCTGCAGTGAAACAAAAATCATGGAGGAATACGCTTTGTACACACAGCTGATTCTTAAGCTTCTTTGGCACAATCTCCACGTTGCATTCAACAGGTACATCATAACATGCAGTACATCAAACATTTTCTAGGTTACTGCTTTCGGAAAGCTATTCCACAGAAGGCAGCGCTAACATAAAAGCTAAACTTTGTCATTTATGATAGTTTAAGTTGTATGACTTGTTTAAGATGTCAATGTGAAGTCCTCGATGAATTCATCATCTCTCAGAATCAATGCTGCTTTGTAGTGCATTATCACCCGTCACTGAAGGCAGTTATGTCTTTATATGTGCTAATGTCACTTATGAAATACGTTAAATGAAAGAGGGAAAAAAAGTTACACCCTGGTGTTAAAAAAAGAAAAATGCTAACTTTCCCCCTAGTGTTAATTCTCTTTTATTTTGTCTTTACCAATCATATCAGTGCTGAAGAGCAAATTTATCAATAATGTTTAGAAAAAGGGTAATATATTGAGAAAGCCTATATATGCAATCAAAAGTTGGAATAATTTAGCATCAGCTACAGTTAATAGACGGTATTCATGTGCAAGGTGACTTTATTTGCATAATATTAGAGAAAGTGTAGGGTTAGAGCATAAATCAGGATAATAGAGTGACTACCTTCTATGCAACTTCTCTAAACAAAGGACAGGTTTATAGGCATTTATTCATTCAAACACGTACTGCTTTGCTAAAAGGCTAAATTAGCAAATTTGTCTTTAGCATAAACTTTGCACTTTTGTTAGTATGACTCAAGAAATAAAAATATACCAAGTCGACTCGACTATTTATCCACTACATTCATTTATTTTTTGTAAAATACATTTTTTCATGGACAGTTGCCCATGAAAATGAATGAATGATGACATTCATTAAATTTGTGTAGACTTAAAATAACTGCATGGAAAGGTTTTCTATAGTTTATTGAAATAAGGAAATTATTTTAAGTCTAGAGCTGCAATTTTTCTATTTTTTTTTTTTTTTTTTGTCTAAATAATAACTGGTCTACTGGTCCATTACTGGTCCAATAATAACTGGTCCAGGTCTGCAGTTTGTAATGTTTGTATAGCTGCACAATTTAGAAAGAATTGTGTGATGTCAATATGGCTAAAATAATTGAATAAATCAACAAATAAATCAACAAATAAACAAAAAATAAATAAATAAATACTATATATATATATATATATATATATATATATATATATATATATATATATATATATATATATATATATATATATATATATAAATATAAATAAATTGATATAATTTAATTTTAAATAAATTGATATCACTAAGACATACTGATATTTTATTTTAATTTTTTTTATTCTAGTGTTTTTAATTTTCTTTTGGTTACTATAAACAAAAGTACGATATTATAAAGAGAACCTGGTAAGTAATTTTAAATTGTGTTACAAGACATCGTCACATAAGACCAAAAGTCTTCCCACACTGGGATACATACAGGGACCCCAGCTTTGTCCTGATTATAATTTGTAAAGTAAACCATCATGAAGTTTTAGTTTTAAATCGTAAATAAAGTCTCAAATAGGCCTAAATCGATAACCTGATTTCAATGTTTGTAAAAGCCTATAAAAAGCAATGCGGTCCATGCATACTCCTCCAGTACCAGACGTATGGTATGTTATTGTAAACTAAAGCAAAGCTGTAATTGTAGTGCTACAAGTTCAGTTGAGCCTGTATATCCAGATCATTACTGCAGTATAGCTGATAAATATACTGTCATCAGCAAATATGGCACAGCAATAGCACTCTAACGTGAACTGAAAGTACAATTTGAGGCTCGATAGCAAGCTTTCTGAGCTCCAGGGTTAAGAGTTGACAAAGGTTTCAGCATGTTTCCTGCCAAAACTCAGACTGAGCAGCAATATTATTGTGATCAGACTCAAAAAGCTCACAGGGGTCTGAAAGTAATTCAACAACTCCTTTAAATGAGTCCCCTTCTGAAAATGCTGACTAGCGATGGAAGGATTAAACAAATTTAAGTAGTATTGCTGCAGTCTGTAAAAGTATACATGGAGGAAATGCCAAAAGCAGAATTTAAACATTTTAAAATTAACATTATTTAAGTTTCCAAATCATTATGTCACACCGGGTGACAAAAAGTTTTGGGTTGAACAAATATATATTTGAAGAAATTGCTCAAAACCTTTTGTATGGGTCAATTCGATTCAGTTCATCTTTATTATATCTCTTTTTACAATGATGACTGTATCAAATCAGTGTAATGTAGATGGAGAAAAAAAGAATAAAAAGCCAGAACAATTTTTACTTTTATTTATTTATTTAAAATAAAATTATTTCATTAAAAATTATAGATTTTTTTTTACAAAAAAAATAATTTGAATATCAATTAAAGATCATGTTCCATAAAGATATGTTGTATACTTCCTATTGTAATAAATATTAAAACTAAATTTATGCTTAGTAATTTGCATTGCTAAGCACTTCATTTGGGCAGTTTTAAAGGTTATTTTCTGAGTATTTACATTTTTTGAACCCTCAGATTCCGGTATCAGCATCTTAAGTATTTCGGCCAAATATCTTAACACACCATACATTGATGAGAGGCTTATTTATTGAGCTTTCATGCGATGTATAAATCTCAGTATCTAAAAATAAACACTTGTGATTTTCTGGTTCATGGTCCCATATAGGCATGGGCTGGTAAAAGATTCTGACGGTATGAAAACCTTGGATAAAATATCATGGTTTTGCAGTATCATGGTATTGTGATGACTGCTTTAAAATATATTCTTTTTATATGTCTAGGTAAAAACACAACTTTTTACCCAATTGAACACAATATGTGTAACATGTCAGGCTAAATATTTAAAATAAATCATCAAAGTGTCAGAAAGACAGATTTCTTTTCAACTTGAAAAGGCATTTCTTTCTTTTTTTGGATATAAAGTAGCCACTGCACTGTTCAGCTCTATAGCATGCTTGGATGTTTGTGCATAAGTGATTTGTTTTTTAAATGTTTCCTGAATTGTGGGCTGGCCATTTGCTGTGGAGTGTCGTTTGCTGCTGGAGTTACTGTTGCTATAAAAACTAAATTAAATAGTTGTAAAACAAAACTTACATAAACCATAGAAACAGTATAACAGAACATTTTAGTGGTTTTAAAGCCTTGACTTTCTCAATCCACAGGAATCTTTGAAACCAGTTATCGCTTGGTTTCATACAGTTTTGTTTGTTTGTTTACAGAATTCAACGAATGCCAGTTGTAACAGAAATTAGCTCATTTTATGAATATTAATAATCAACTATAACGGTTTATTCTTAATTATTAATATTCCGGCTTAAGCTTCAGTCAATTTGGTCAAACAAACATATGATTGTATATAATCCTGCCCGCTCGACGGAGCGGACTCTCAGATTATGAATATTAATTATCAACAATTTTAAAATTATTATTAATAATTAATATTCTGGATCAATTTATTGTTAATTTGATCAAACAAACGCAAGCAGAGCCGAGCGGCCACGGTAATGATCTATTCATTTAGAAAAAGGGAATTTAATTGCTACTTCTTGTGAAGTAGATTAATCATTCATAAGTTTTAAACAACTTATAATAGCTAGGCAGGGGAATCTGTATTTCAGTGACATTTTCTCGTGAGGCAAACAATACAATTCATTTGATTATAATAGGATTTATTGACTAGTCAGAGAGATAACGAATAAACGCACAAACATACATTAAACATAAAACAAAGGTAAAACACATGGAGATATAGGGTCTATAGAACGTGTAACAACAAAGAGAAACAGTAAAGCGAGGAGATAGAGATTTCAGATAAAAGAGTGACAAAACTTTCAGTTCCACACGCACCATTAAGGATCACCAAGATTATAAAAAACACCTTTTGATGTCCGTCTTGATGCGTGGAGTTTGTAATGCAGTTCGGACGAACACGATCGCAAACTTTAAACTGAGTTTACTTTGCCGGAAAATAAAGAAAGCGTGGCGGGAAAAGTCCATGCGGCTTATAAAACCGCGTGGCCCTCCAAGGGGCCACGTTTTGATGGGTTCTTTATTCGGACTGCTCTCTGCGATGTTTGAGGAGAAGTCTGGTTATACCTGCGGGTCACGTGACAACCCGTTCAGCATTCTGACCAATGATTTCAGTGGAAAGTTTAAGCGCGAATCCTTCCTTTGTCTCGAGGCTGCTTGTATGCAAATTTGAGTGTCCGCCCAGAACATGCGGACAGGCATTTAATACAGGGATTTAAAGAATAAAGCAATGCGAGTTATGATCTTGCTCTATGTATCATGTGTTGTAAAATGTCAGCAGAAACCCATCGGTACCAAACATGGGGGGGTTTAAAAGTACATCAACATGATTTTTCACATCCTCATATTATTTATGCTTTAAAAAGGCCTAAAATGTACGTATTTGTATAAACTATGAGGAATGGTACACATTACAAAAGTTAAGTGTAATTAAACAAGAGATTTGGGTTCTAAATGTCTTTGTTTAAATAAAAAAAAACATTGGAGAGGAATGTCTTTTTCTTCTGTGAGGAGAGGGCTGCTAGATGGGTTTTTCCTCTTATCTTATCTGCCATATCCCTTTGAAGTCGGCAGAGAGTAGTTTAGGACTGTTCTGTGGAACGTCCCAAACTCGTTACTTGTCAGCAGGAATTTTTTTAGGCCAGACTTTTTGTCACCGAGTAATCTAAATTGCCCTGGAAATTGAAACCAGACCATTTTCATGGAAAGTTGAACGAAATGTTTATCTCCAGCATATATGTTACACCAGTGCATATTAAGATTTTAACTGAGACATATTTCTTTGTGTCATGGAAAAGAGGCTGACAGGTTTAGAACAACATGAGCCAATTATGCAGACTCATTTTACTCAAATTATCTTGTTATGTAAAAGACAAAGCAATTACATCACATTGATTACCTTTTAAATTAAATACTGTGATCAGGTATTAAAACCAAACATGTAAAGTGATAAGAAGACTTAAAAGTCATATGGTATTGAATATTCATCAATATTTCAATAACATATTTCATCTACTTTGCACATCGTTCATTCTAACGAGAATTGTCAGGAAATAAATCATGACTTGTTATCTTTCTTTCAGCTTGGAGTGAATACTTGCAAAGTTCCAGAATTTTGTTCCGGGGAAGAAAAAAAGTTTGTAATTAAAACCTTCTTTCGATCTTGGCTGCCAGCCCATCAACAGCCTTCCGCCCCAAAAGTCTGTGAAAACAAAACTAAATTAGCTTTAGCGCTCTCTCACACTTCTCCTCCAAATGCAGAGTTAACCTGTTTACTGTTGGAAGCCTGTGACAAAAATGTAAAAAAGCAATTGCAAAGGCATGTAAATGTCATTCTAAGAGGAACCACTGGGCCATTTTGTCATTAATGTAATAACACAGCCCTCATCTCGCTCCCTCTAAATGATCTAAAAAGCATTCAGACCAATCTCTAATCCCACAAGTGGATTTGGGTCCAAAAAAAGGCTTGCAAGGTGCATTAGCAATAGCTCTCATTCACTGGAGTGGACTGGTATGCTAATTTGACTCGCCAGCGCAGACAGTGTTCATTTGTGCAAAGGCGGCACTGTGCTGAAGGCCTTTTATTAGAAATGATAAACATACGATTAATAAACATCACATCTACACTGTCCCGTGGGATGTGGTGCCAGAAAAAATTGCCCACTGATAATGGAGGAGTATCCATCTTGTTTGCCTGTCATGTTTGCCCTCGAACAGCCACATCTGCATGAAAAAAGAGCTGATAAGATGGAGAATGACAATGAAAAACTCAAGCGTAAGCCCATTATAATAAAAGCCATAAAAAATAAAAAAAAGTTTTATAAAATAAGCTGCACAATTTAGAAATGTTCCACAGAAGGAAAACAAGCATTCAATTAAGATTAAGATCTTGCTCATTCAGACCACAAAAAATGAAAAAGTGGTTAAATGACACAAAAAACTTATTTTTTTTCCAGTAAATTGTTTCAAAATAAGCCACAGATAAATTACACTGGGGGGAAAAAAATTAAAATCCTATTTAAACTGGTAATTTAACTGGTAATTTAACATGTTATTTTAAGGCTTTTCTTCCAGCACCCCAACTTTTTTTACAGTGTACAGTGGTCACGATACTAGAATTTATTACTTCAATCCTAACTTTGATGATCAATCAAAGTATCAATATGTATCCAAATATCAATATTTTTGACAGCACTAATTCAAACAGTGAAATAATCTAGTGCTGTAAGACTAAACACCAGCAGATATTGATATGCTGACTGAATATCAAATTACAAGACTGGAACTAACCATTCCATGAACATTAGCCATCTGTAATTTAGTACAAAACTGCAATTATGCGTATTAGAAATGGTTACGGTTGGGAATAAACAAAGCCTCCATTATAGAATTGCTATTATCTATAGTATTTCGATACATGTGTCACAATACGATATTATTGCAATATTAAATACACTGACATATTCTGTGCTAGACTGCAATTTATTACCATTTCCCAGCTTCAAATTATGTTCCCAAAGAAAAAGAAAACATGGCAACTAGGGTTGTCATGATACTGGAATTTGGTACCAATCAATACTGAAATTTAAAAAATGTCAATTTTTCACAAACATTTGATCACTGTTGAAGGCCATTGGTTCACAGAACTGACTGCTTTTTAATGAGTGTAAACACAGATACAGGGACACTGTAGTAGGGCTGGGAGATTTGGCAAAAATTCGATCACAATAATTATTATCCATATTGAACGATAACACAATATATTTCGATATAAGTGGTTAATGATTCCAGATTTGAAAGAGTATCCAAATAGGACTTAAGCCAGGAAAATTAGAGGGTCCATTAAATTGCATAATATATTTTTGATGGATAAATTTTCAGTGGCCGAAAATTCGCTACATCTAATACCAACACACTTTTACATTCTTGTTGTTGCACATTTCTGCAGTGTGACTGGCTCTTAAATCAATATAGAGGGAAAAAAGTCCAGAGCTTATCATTATTACTGGCATAAATGTTATTGTGAATCGATACAATCCCGTTTATTGGCCCAGCTGTACTCTGTAGTGTTTCAAAATCACGTTGATCAGATGGCTTGTCTATAAGCTGACATACAAGCGATCCGCTGATGAATCACAGCTTTAAAATGCTCCAGTGTCCTTGTACCTGTAGTTACACTCAGTAAACAGCGTTGAGTTCAGTGAACTGATGACCTTCACTGCCAATCATAGTCATTTCTGTTAAGCACATGAAAACAATGGCAAATCAGCACTGTTTAAGAACGTGCAATGGATGTTTTTAAAATTGTGTTAATTTGTACCGAATTCCAGTATCGAGACAACCCTAATGGCAACATCTGTTTTAACTATAACAGAAACATTTCTCAGTTCATCTAACTTAAATTTTGTTTTTGCTGCAGTGTAAAATGGGACTATCAAGTCGGAGTATATACAACTTTAAAATTTGTGTGTGTGTATATACAGTATGTTTTGTCAACTGTACAGAATGATGACTGAATCTAATGTGCATCACAGGTAGGGCTGGGCGATATGGCAAAAATCAAACCTCAATAATTGTTTTCCATATTAAATGATAAAGATATATATTTCAATATAAGCTGTTAATGCTTCCAGCTTTAAAACAGTGTACCAACAATGATTAAAGCCACAAAAATTAGAGTTTATTAAATAACATTTTAAAATATTGTGTTTTAGCAAAAACAGATCACAAATTACTGTGATTACTTCTGATTTTCTATAATATACTAACAAAAATATACTTATTGTACTTTCTATAAATAAATAATTGCAGAACATTATTCATTCATTAATTATTTTTCATAGGATAGCACTCTAATGTGTAACTCTTCATTACAGTCAAACAAAGATGTGCAAACTTGGATTTGGCTATTAACGCACACCTATTGTCATAATACTCCTTATCATTATAATCCCCCACCTCTATTAAGGTTATAGTTAACCAAAAACTGAAAACTCAAGCAAGCATGTCTGAGTTTCCATCTACCACATTAGAATGTACAGTACTAGCTCTATGTATGTACAGTATGTATGTATTGTCAATAATATTAATACTTTACCAATAAATAAAGGCCTAAATTAAATCTCTTAATCATATAAAGCAAACATGTCTGTTCAGAGGACATGGTATTGTCAATAGTAGTGGCATACCTGCCGACATTTGTCTCTGAATATCCACATATAACACGGTTGAGAACCAAGTTAGTAACTGTACTATGGAGCGGCTTTTGGGCGGCAGCTAGGATCAGCTACTACACCAAAGCTGGAGACCCGGGGTATTACAGACTGTACCAAAAAAAAAACTGATGACCGTAGGGGAGGGAGGGTGTAATTACAGGAGTGGACGGGAGATGGGTCTGAAATACGGCAGACTCGCGAGAAAAATGGGAGTGTTGGCAGGTATGTTCATACTGTGTGTCAACTACTTTTCTAAAGTTTAAGCAACCTTGATAGTGCACTTCGCTTGTAACTCTGGGTTGGTGTGAAGATATGCAGCGTTTAAACATCGAGGATTAAAGAGCGACGTGCCCTGTCAGAAACGTGATGAATAGTTGATGGTTCAATTTGCAGTTAGAACATTTAAAAGCTGCTCACATAAGACGTGAGCCTGAATTACGAAACAGTGTGAAATGGCACAGAACACAGGGGGTAAGACATTTGTAAAAGTTCAACTCCTATTAATTTGACACAACATAATAAAAGGTTCTAGCAAACATCTAGCTTATTTACATAAAAAATAACTGAAACAGTTCACTGCTGTAAAAGTGAAATGGAACACTAAACTAAAGCTTTAAGTTAAATGTTGGAGAAAACTTATTAATTTTGAGCTTTACCTTCATTCTCTGGGTTTAAAATGCACACTGTGGTAAAGTGTGAAACATCCATCTCTCAACTATTCAAGAAAATGTATGTTCTTGTCTAATCAGCAGCCTGTTTGCTTTAATTATTCTTAAAAGCAGAGCTTGACATTAACTTTTTTTATGTTAATTAAAAACTGTGGCTAGAGGTTTTCCAGTTTTAGTAGCCACTTGCCAAAATACTTCAATAGCCAGAATTTTGTTGTTGAAAAATTACACGTTACAAGCATAAATTTGACTTTGGCGTGCTAAAATGACTTGATTTAATTTTGTGTTATGTTCACACGAGTCCTCATTCAACTTGTTTTGTGTGTTGTGCATGACCTTGCTCAATGTGCATAAGCAAATGAGTCATGTTTTCATAGTGTCGCCTTGAAATTAGTTTTATTTCACATGACTTTTCAGGGCTCAACACGAAGGATTTACCTTTTTTTCTCTCTGGCCACACCAAACTAATTATTTCCTTGCCACAAATTTTTAATGTGTCAAAACAAGCAAAATATAGCTGCATACATACACTTTTCTTTATTCAACAAATTTTTTTTTTTTAAACATTGTATCTAGCAACATGTATCTAAAACTATGCACAGTAGTCTGTCCTGGCTAAAGGTCCCAGATCACCAGTTAACTTTATGTTCACCACTTTCCCTGCTTTTTCAGAATGTATCATGTTTGATGTTGTCATGTTTGCTTGTTTTAAACCAACTTTTCATTGCTATAAAATCTACATAAACATGTAATAAAAAGATTAAATAATAAAAAAATATTGCAAAAAGAACAATTTTGTAATACGCAATGGTGTTCGCTTTTTTGTTTTATTTTTTTATTCTTTATTTTACCAGGTATTTTTTATTGCAATATACATCTCTTCTATCAGTGGGTCCTCTTCAAAATGGCATCACAAAAAGTTTTAGATACAAAAAAAGACACATAAATCATCACGTATTAATATTTACACAAAACATTCACTTGATTCTTCGAGGTAAAACTTCAAAAGATTTTTTTTAAAAATTTTGAGACTGTTTGAATTATTCCTAACACTCTGCATTTCATTTCATAATGTATGGCCAAAGGAGGAAAACACTCGGTATATACTCTAGGAACAGTTAAATGTAATTTATAAGAATTCCGTATAATACAACTACAGGTATAATATAATAAAAAGGTACAAATAAAATATGGCAATGGTTAGTAGTAATCTTCAAAAGCTCTATGTTCACAGTCACTGCACAGAAATGCCAACATCATCTAATAGAGACCAATTTAGTCCAAATGATTGGAACTGTTGCAAAAAGGACTGTTTTCTGATGCCTTGAATCAAAACAGTGCAAATAAAGCCTGTAGACCTGCCACTGCGAGAGCTTGAGGATTGTTCTCCTTTAGCAGCCCTGTAGCAGACCAATAGAGATAAATGTAATCACTGCACTTTGTTCTCCCCTGCGATATCACACCGCCTTATTACTCCTCAACCGCTCTGCCTCTCAGTCCAAGATCAAAATCTTATTTTGTTGCACATTTGCTTTGAGCTTCAGCCATCTCCGATTTCAGCAGGTAATTACCTCACAATGTTGTTGCCCTCAGACCAAAGACACATCAAGTCACGACTAACTTCGCTAAAGCCGCTTCTGGTTGTCCTTTTAATATGATCTAAAAATAAACCACGTATAATAAGAAGTTTAGGATTCAAAGCCATTCTTGGATCAGCAAAAGAAGTTCATTCTATCAGTATACGCGAATCCCACTCTGACATTTATGTCTCTGTATTTCTTTTTTTTTAATCCCTGTAAGTGTGGCAAGTTTCAGCTCATCAAAAGGAAGCGGTGATGATGACAAAGGTGGCCTTTAAGAAAGGCCTTTGACTGAAGACAAACCAAGGAAAGTAACATTTATCAAAGTCTAATACCAGGGCTGCTGAAGCAAATAGAAAATGTCATTTATCAAGGTGTGCCACAACGCCAGACAATCCAAAGCATTATTATAGATTTTTGCTGCTAAAACATTCTTGCCTGAGATGCACATATTTTTATAATAGCAAAGTATCATGTTAAGTACTGTAACGTCATTTCTAAATTTAGTAAATAATCCTGTAAAACTTCTCTAAAAGGTCTCAACTGCTCCATGTTGTGTTTAAAAAAAATGTAGGAAAACGTTTAGATTTTATGTAAGGCCCAACGATTTCAACAACAGGCAAAGTACAATGGTCCCTCCCCATAACGCGGTTCACCTTTCACAGATTTTTTTTATGCAATTTGACATGCTTTTTTACAGCGCATTGTGTTCTGTATCCTGATTAGAGCATTGTGTTCTGTGTCCTGATTGGCTGTAGACCATTGTCAATCAGTGTCCTCCGTGCCGTGTCTCCTGTATAGTACAGAATGCATTCAGCTAGCCAAATTGACACAAGTGTGACTCTGAAATGCTGGACTGTATGTTTGCAAGTTTTCTTCCCAACAAACCCCACAATGTCGACGAAACATTTTGCACCATCAAAGATGCGGTAGCACTCAAAAGGCAGAGGAAGATGCTAACCATTGCACAAAAAGTTGGACTTCTGAAGATGCTAAAGGAAGGTAAAAGTTACATGAGTGTTTAAAAAAGAGAGAAAAGTGTGAGAATGTTATTGCCTATCTGAGAAAATTGTCTAGCAAGGGGTTTTAGAGACTTAAAAAATTTATAATAATTGTAAAAAAAACTTAAGCGAACTACTTCAAGGATTTTAGCTATAGCGAGCTATTTTAGAGTGTAACTCTTGCAATTAAAAGGGAAATTAAGTAATCAGTCAAGTTTACATTATTTTGTAGATTGGAATCCACTTTAATGAAAATATATTAAACAAACTCGATTAATGTAACCATTTACCATTAACCATTTAAAACAGCATGCTTTACTACATCTGAAGTCATGGGGTTGGTTCCGTTCCCTCAGCTAAACAGATACCGTGGAAGTAATGGACTAAATACGGATACTGCAAAGCCAATTGCAAAAAAATTGTGGGCGTGGAGCTGGTGCAAATACAAGCAGCAGATGTGTGTCTAATATAAAAAATATATATTAATTCTATTTTTTTTTTCTTTTTAATTACAGATTATTTGATGTGCTTTGTTTTTTCTCTCTGTATTGCGCTGCCTGACTGCCTGTATGGGTTTTTATCGAATGGTTACAACAAGGTTCGAATGGCTTCAACAAGGTCCGCTACAGATGTAATGGGGCAGGTACTTTCACTTTTCACTACTACAGCCCTCACCTCTGTTCGTGAACAAACCAAACAAGATCAGCACGGTTTTTCACATGACAGGTTTTTCTATCCTTCATACATGTTGAGAGATCGAGTTGATCGACTTGAAGAGGGAATATGTCTTGATATAATCTACATAGACGTGACTTGGTAAAGCATGAAGTCATTTATCATTTTAATCATTGCATTAAACTGAATGTAATGCCCCTCGTCAGGCAGCACTGGAGCAGCATGAAAGAGTGGACCAAAGCGCATCAAACAAAAGATATTAACAAAAGAAAAATACAAAATTTAAGATGCTTAAACACTTGTATTTTTTGTATTTGCATTAGCTCTGCTATGCACGTCCACAACTTCATGAATTGGGTTAAATTAGGCTGTCAAGTCTCAGCCCTTTACTACCATGCTTGAAACCCATACAGGCAGTGTAATACAGAGAGTGAAGCAAAGCACATCAAATGATCGATAATTAAATTAAATTAAAAAAGAAAAATAGAATAAACATATTTTTTATGTTAGACACACAGCTGATGCTTGTATTTGCACCAGCTCCACGTCCACAATTTCAAGCATTGCAAAAAACAATTATGCTTTGCAGTCTCCGTGTTCAGTCCATTATTTCCACTGTATTTGTTCAGCAGAGGGAATGGAACCAACCTTGTGACGTCAGACACAGCGAGATTCCAAGATGGCGGCGCCCTAGGTATAAAAGCTATAGTAAAGCATACCGTTTTTTTCTAAATGGTTATATAATAAATCGAATTTGTTAAACATATTTTCAATGAAATGGGATCCAACGTACAAAATAAATGTAAACTTGATTGAGTGTTTAATTTCCCCTTTAACGAGGAACCCCTGTAGTGATAGAATCACATAATCCAATCATAAAAATAGACTTAGCTGTACAACAACATAGAATTGCAAATTTGTCATGAACAAAATTAGTCTAAAATGGAATGAGAATAATTTAATTTAATTTAATTTAATTTAATTTAATTGGGGCTTGAGCGGTAAACAATATTATATTGAATTGCAATAAAATTTATGTGAATAACTTTGATAAGCTCTAGACTTTTTTTACTCTATTTCGATCTAAGAGACAAATCACACAGCAGAAATATACAACAATGGGAATTTAAAAGTGAGTTGATATTAGAAATGTAGCGAATTTTCAGCCACCGAATATTTATCGGCCAAAAATATGTTATGCTTTTTAATAGACCCTCTCATTTTTATGGCTTCAGTCATTGTTGGATACTTTTAAAAATCTGGAAGCTTTAACAACTTATATCGAAATGTATAGAGTTATTGTTCAATATGGAAAAGAGTTAAACAAGATTGAATTTTGGTCATATTGCCCAGCCCTAAATTAAATTAAAAGTCTATTGTGATAAATTAGAACCCTAGTGACGGTTTTATTGATCTTTTAACCTCACCACTAGAGTCTTAGAGATTTATTCAACAAGAAAAAATTAAATATACCATATTAAAAGTACAGTTCTGTGGCTTCTTCATTCCTAGATTAACCTTTATACAGTGCAAACTGCTTTCAATTCAAAAACTCAGATCAAAATGGGGCATAACAAAATTATCAAGAAAATGTTTCACAAAAAATTAAATCACCTTAGAGAGGAAAAAAATACTACAAACCACCCAAGAGAGTGGTTTGTGGTATTTGTTACAATATCCACACTCTTCTGTGTCTAAGAGTCAGTAATACTTCTTCTGGAAATTAATCACCAACCAAATGAACCCCAGCTAATTCCCTGTCCGCTGTCTCTGCCTTTTCCTTGACTGATCTGAACGAAATCAGAGCCACAACCGTAACCACCACATTCATGTGGGGATTCAAACTCGTGAGCACAAATGGATTGAGCTGCCCAAAGTGCCACAAATGACTGCTGCTGATCTTATATGCTTGTTTGGCAGCACTGGAGGGCTTTCATCTACAAAAAAAAAATCTAAATCAAAAAAAGACATTTACTCATATTCAAACGTTAAGATGCAATAAGCAGCAGACTGCAAAACTGGGCATAATTATTAATATTTAAAAAATCCATCTGGAGCATAATAAGATTCTTACCGTTTCAAACAACTGAAAATGAAGTAAAACATATTATGTTTGTTATAAATTATAATGTTCTACTGTAGTTTTCAGGAAAGCTACATCTCAAAATAGACTTGGATGTTATAATCACTGTTAACTTGACATACCCTGTACCTTGTCTAACAGAGTGATTTAGTGTTTAAGTGACATCTGCTAAACTACTGCCATGTATTTTTAGCAGCTCAGCAGTGACGCTGAATTATAGGCTTTCAGTCATAACCAAAGCGCTGCATATAAAAAGATGTGAAGGGTGCAAAAATTTCATATTCAATAAAACTTTCAGGAAATTGTGTTGAAATTCATACCGTGTATCCTGCAATTACAAGCGACAGTAACATCAAACCTATATTTGGCATGAATATGAAGGTTTGACTTTGAAATCATTACAAATGCTGACCTCAGACGGATCAAAAGGGTGCATAAAAGCCGTGTTATTCTCTCTAGAGCAGTGGTTCCTAACTGGTTTGTCCATAGGACCCATATTTTCTAATAATCATAAAGTCACAATAAATTTTATTGACACAGCCTATTTGAGTTTCTACTGTTGAACACAAAAGAATTTATTCTGAAAAAGGCTGATTGCTGGGAGTATTTTTTCCTACTATAAAAGTCAATAGAAAATTAGAACATTTATTCATTAATTTTCCCTTACTTAAGTCCCTTTATTCATCAGGGGCCACCACAGAGGAATGAGCCGCCTATTATTATTATTATTATTATTATTATTATTATTATCATTAATTAACCAACTTGTTCAGCATACGTTTTACGCAGCAAATGCCCTTCCGGCTGCAATCCAGTACTGGGAAACATCCATACCCACATATTCAAACACATAGACTACAGCCAATTTTTGGTGATTCAATTATTCCATAGCGCATGTCTTTGGACTTATGGGAAAAACCGAAGCACCCAGAGAAAACCCACGCCAACACAGGGAGAACATCCAAACTCCAAATAGAAATGCCAACCGACCCAGTCGGGACTCGAACCAGTGACCTTCTTGCTGTGAGGCAACCACTGAGCCACTGTGTCGGCCCAAAATGAGAGCATGAGGGAGAATAAACAAAGTAATTACAAGTTTTTGTGAGAATTATCCATTTTTAAATAGGAGTACCTAACTGGTTTCCTTAGATGAAAGACATTTTCCGTAATAAATAACAAAAATGCTGTGCTTGTGTTAGCTTTATTTTTTACAGAAATTGAAAGAACATTTAAATGATAAGTATACAATTACAAACGGCAAACAAATGAATACATATATTAAACATGATATTAGTTTTAATACATGATAAAAATTCCAAAAAAAAATTCCTGGTGTGAAAATGAAACGGAAAAGTCCCTTTAAGGAAAGTCATTTCATGGCAGCCATCTTTTGAACCGCCTCCCGGAAACATCAAATTCTCCAAAATAGCTTGCAAAGCTTACAATTAAATTTCACATTAGGAATCGCCAATAAACTTAAACAATAACTGTCTCTTTAGTTTAATTTCTAAACGTTCCAATCGCACAAAATCTCCAGTACCTCACGTCTGGTCCAGGCCTGTCATCGATCGATGATTGGCTCCTGTCCTAGAAGGCAGGGCTTCATTCGCAATATGGACCATTACACTTTTTCTCATTCAAAACCAGGCTAAAGCGAAGCACTGGGTGCATGAAAGCAGCAGGATTTTGGGATTGCTATGCTGCAACCTCAACACTGGTATATAAGAGCAAGAACCACATCTGACAGTAGCCTCAGACCTCAAGTTAAGTTTTACAAACAAATTTGAGTGGAGCACGCGATATGATTGACTACAGCTGGTCTCTCATCTTCAATCATTAGCTAACCAATCAGATTATTCCAAATTCACTATAAGTAGTCTAGTAAAAACTACCCTATCTTCGTTTTCCGAAGAAAACCTCCATCCACCCATTCTCCACCCTTTCTTCCTTTACTACAGGGAGCTCTGTAGTTTCGCACCCCCCTTACATGCTCAATCGACCAGGCGGGAGCCCTGGGCTCAATTATCTTCGAGCTCAGGGTTCTCTCCCGGGACAGCATGCCAAACCTGCTAACATTTGTCAAACAATATATAGAACTCTTAAAAAGTCTTTCAAAATTAAAGTCATGCATCACAATTACACTCCGCAACCCACCTACAATGTTTCTGCGACCCGCTTTTGGGTCATGACCCACCAGTTGAGAATCACTGCTTCTAGAGAGTAACATAATTACTTTGATCCTGCTCTCATTTTGTCCCACATGTCTATATGATGAAAAGGAAGCTCACAGATTGATGCTTTGCTTAATATGTAGTAGATGGGCTGAGTTTACATTTCAGCCTGACTGCTTTCAGAGAAGCACTTCATTTAGACAGCATAAATATTTCACAGAGCCTCATTAATTATTTGAACCCCGGATGCACAATCGATGCGTTTCCATTAATTACAGTTTATTCAAAATTCATATTCGCCTGCCCACTCATTTATATATTTACACAAACAAATTACACTGTTAGACATGTACGCCCATTCCGTTGATATACTGGCTCGCGCTTCCCTGATAAAATGTCACAGCCATTAGAGCTGCGATTTCTGCCGAGTCTGTATTCATGCAAACAGTCCCCGAGTCCTGACCATAAGACACTCTAACGATGGTGGAAGGACAGTTTTAAAAGCCCTGTCTGACCTAGCAGCAGCCTTTACATTCCAAAAGCTCAGGTGTGATTTTAATTGTGGTTCCCAATTTGATATTTGCCCTTTTGGATGGTAGACGGTTTATAGACGACAAGGACGAGCATTATATATGTTGTATGGAAATGGGAATGAGGGATCATTTAGATTGGATAGATGGCTTTTATCTGCGTGTCCTTCCAGTGCATCAGACATTAAATCACTATGAGCCTGCTGCATCTACAGTATGAAGATGAACACGGTGAAGGGCAAGGTATGAATGCAGTAAACCTCAGTCATGCGAACGCTTTAGAAAACATGCTTCTAGATTGTGCACATATGGTAAGCTGACATTAATGATCCACCGCTAAATAATGTTACAAGGAAAGCATTACTTAAAAAACATAACCTGAGAAAGAAGTGCCATTACAGCTTCACTGCTTAAGTGAAACTACTATCAAAAAAAAAAGAGATTTTAAATGTCCCGCTTAACCGAAAATTCAGAATACAGCTGCAGATTATTGGAAAAATCTGATATTGCAATATCAATACAGCTTCACAAGATAGTTTGAATAGCACTTTTTGATGGTTTTCTGGGTAGTTTTCAGGTACAGAAGATGAATATTCACAATGCAAAAAATTTGTTTCTTACTTCGTTTAGTCTCATTTCCAGTTCAAATATTTAAAAAAAGTCCTTAGAGTAAGAAAATTCTTGTTTTGTTTTTACCTTCAGAAGAAATAAATCAAAATTAAGAGTTTTACCCGTTAAAACAAGCTTAATTTTCTGCCAGTGGGGTAGGTAAAATAATCTTGTTTTCATTTTTAAATGTAGATACTTGGACTGAAAACAAGAAAAAAAATGCTAAGAATTTGTTTTTGCATATATCATATGTCCATATAAATAATAATCTGCAGCTCCTGCTCAACTATAATTCAGACTCAACATTTCATATCTTTCAATGTGACAATTGCAAACGCGGACATTGCAATATCAATGCTAAAACACTATATTGTGCAGCCCTAATTCAGAGGAAATATTCAGCAACAGAAACCCTGACAGGAGGGTCGACAGAGGATACCTAAAATGTTTACAATAGACCAATTAGTTACGCATGCATTTGTTGCATGAAATGTTTAGTATTTGCTGTAAATGTATTCACCCTCAGAACAATAAAGAGGAAAAAAAAAAAACATGGTATTTGGTGATTTCTTAAAATTCAAAAATCAACAGCTACCAGCACTTCGAGTGTCAACAACACCAAACATATATATGCAAAACAAAACTAATACGTGGCATACATTGAAGTCCAAAATGGTTGGTCTATGAAAGAAACTACATATTATCAACAACATTTTTACCAAGAATTAACTCAGTCCTAAGCACTTCATTGTTAAGAGCTGCTAATATTAATATTTTTGTTGCCGGTGTGTTGTTGTTGCTTACCTAAAATGGCCATAGTTGTTGACATGCTTTTTATAAATCACCAAGGACGATTTGTCTTCATTGTTTTACTAATACATGAATAATAATAAAAAAAAAACTCATCAACATTTTGCATGGCCTGAGGCGAAGTACTGTAATAAGCAAATTATCATTATGGGTGAACTATCACTTTAATGCCTCCATGGACAGTGTCTTTATCACACTTCTGCATTTGCCGAAAATTTAAATAAGCTTTTAATTATTTTTACATGGACTAAAAAATATAAAATAATTATTGCTGTAAAGTTCAACACATAAAAGATCGAAAATATAAAACTTGTGTACAAATGTACAATTTTGATCACATGCTGAAATACAATGACTACACTGTAACACCAAAGTACAACTAGTATTTTAAATAAAGTTTCATTTATTTTGGAAAAATACCATTCTCTGGGTGTCTCCGAGTCTGGTGTCGACACTAAACTAATAAAAGAGAAGAAAAAAAAATTATGCACATCATGATTTTGCCAAGTACGATGCGATCCTGGATTAACATATACAGTATGTTGATCCTGGAACATCATTTTTGTTTGAAAATGTAATCCATACCTATTCCCTACCCCTAAACCCAACCATACTGTAAATTATGCCCAAAATCAGAGGGGAATAATAGTTGCATGACAATCACGTAGAAGTGCACAAACCTAGCCGTAAGCCTAAACCTAACATAAACTGTAAACATATCCCTTAATTCTGATTGGCTGATTGAAATGTTCTTCCAGGATCAATGGAGATGTTAATCCAGAAATATGTCCTACTTGGTGAAAACAGGTTGTCGAAAAAGCATACAAATTCCACACTATTATTCATTTGATAGAAATATCAACCTATAATTCTGTATTTACAGCGAATTATGAAATGTAGCTATTAATATTTAAAACAGTTGAGTTTGCTCTTCGGTGCAGTTTGACCCTGGATGTCAGTCTGAATCCATTTTACTTATGATGCATCATTAAACGACTACAGTTCTGGTCAAGCTACTCACAAACTTTATGACATGAGCGGAATATTTGATGACACAGTGTTTTATACGTTTAAGAAAAAAAGTACTGAAATTGAGTTATCAAATATTAACCTAAACAACTAAACCAAAAACATAAACAACGAAAAAGAAATGTATTTCTACCACTGGCTTAATGTGTAATGTGATACTGTAAAGCACTTCAAGGTGAGAGTGTTATTACCCAGAGGGTTTTCCATTTGATCTAGCTTTCTCCTGTTGTCCTACTGCTGCGTAAGCTAAATCTCACCTGGCCCATCAGCTGACCCAGTGCTCCGACCCTCATTCTAAATATATATGGATGTGAATGTATGTTCCAAGGTAACAGCTAAAGATGTCTTCAGAAACCGTCCCATTAAAGGATTTTTGAGATTTTGTACACTGCTATAAAATCTGTCCACTCATCCTTGTTGATCTGCATATGCCTCTTACCTCGTGCTTATCAATATGCCCATTTTGGACATTGCATTTCTATGACAAATGATAATTTAATCTCTATGAAAATTCAAATTTCATTTGAAAGCCTTTAATATTGGTAACCTTTGGGTTGGGGTCGAAACAATGCATATATTTTAACAGGAGTTAAGCAAAAATGCTTTTCATAATCTGCCAAAGGCTGCAATAGTCAGTGTTGCCAAGGGCTGTCTAATTGGTTGCTTATGATTCAAAGGTAGATTAACCTCTAAATGAACATATTATGCTTTGGGCTTGAACAGAGAATCATTTAGTAAACTGGATGCTATATGAATAATTAACAGTGTGAAATTAGAAAATAAGCCTGAAATCTTATGTTAATGCACTGTAGAAGACAGAAATCTAAATTCATGTTTAAAAGAGTTCAAAATAATTTTGTTTATGACCTACTTCATCCTACTGGATCAAACGCATTGTAAAACGATTACAGAATATTCCAGAACTCTTTTGTCCTCTTTCAGATCTATGACTCCTAGATGCAGCATCAAAAAGCACTGGAATTAACATGACCCTTGGTGTAGGTGCAGGTTAAATCAACAAAGAAGCTGCTGAGGATGCTCCTGGGACGGATAAGAAGAATGTAGCACCAGTGAGAGGCGGGTGAAGCCCACTGTAGGTCGTACTCAGAAATACTTTACCGCTGGAACAAAAGAAAAGGGCACTTATGATCGAAACTTGGAGCATGCAGTAAAGAGAGAGCAAAAAATGGCTTGAGGCACTCCAAAAAAAAACAGTGATTTTTACACATCTCAAAGCAGATCGGAGAAAGTGTGCATGTGTAATGTGGAAGCTAGTCAAGCTGAAAGAAGAAACCAATCAATAAATGCCACCAGAGATGATCAAAGTTTGGTTTCTCCCCCCACACTTACTGCTTCTTTTGATCTTCCGTTATTTACTCCTACACGATCATGAAACGACAATACTACACTTAACTTACTGTCCAAATCTTAATTAAACTAAAGTAAAATAAACGGTTTGTGCATTTCTATTTATATGAAATCTTTTAAGAATCAGTGGTCAGAAGGAGGTTACATATAAAAAAACAACAACAGTGGTTTAAGGCTTTAATCAGAGAAAACTGTTCTTCTTTAAGCTACACTTTTGAACTTCAATATTACTTTTCTGATGCCATAGGAAGGCCTGCAGGCTGTTCTTTACCGCATATAGAGGTAAATAAAACTGTAAATGAAAGGAAGAACACTTTGGATATTTCATGGTACACTTTAATGTGTGTGGATAAAACAATTTACTGTAGGACAGAGAGTGATATTCTTGCTGAGCAGACACAGATAAATCTTGCAAACCTAACAACTGCCTGGGCAAAAGGGACTCTATCATAAAACCAGCTTATAAAAAGCTCATTTGGTCTGTGCCATCTGTAAACACTGACAGGGAAAAGGTTCCTGAACCAGAAAACACAAAGTATAGCAGAGTTCTGCAACAAATCAATGTTTTAAAAAATCCTAAGGATTTTTCCATTGGATTTTGGATCATCGCAGAAAATAAACTGCGTAACCAACTAAAGTTTACATTTCTAAACCAGCTTCTCTACATTTTAAGGCAATATACAACCGGCACAAGTAAAAAGCAAAGGTTTCGGCTACTATATGACTTCAGTCAACATTAATAAGCTTTTAACAAACCTTTTAATCTTGTAAAAATGTTGAGCTAGAATAGTTTGAAACACATCTAGTACTAAATAAATACAATGTTGTGAAAGCAGACTAATGAGTGAATTGAATTTTCCTGCTCAGCATTTAATGTCCCAGACAACTTCTAGTCTCATTTAGCCACTTGTTAGCAACTGCCTTTTTCAAGACTCATAAAATCATTTAAAAAAAAAGTCAAGAACGTTTATTAAGCACAGGACCTATTTTAGGCATTCCATCACAAACCAATTAACTTCCAGGTGATGTTCTTGTTTCCAGGTACAAGGACTCATTTTAGTCCATTTTCTGAGACATTAAACTCATTTATTACAGCAAAACCTGTGTGGAAGTGTACACCACATCGATCTACCACAGTTATAGAACACAACAAAATGATCTAAAAACAGTGCCGTGTGCTTATTAGATTTTTTATTCATTCATTCATTTTCTTTTCGGCTTAGTCCCTTTATTAATCCAGAGTCGCCAGAGCAGAAGGAACCGCCAACTTATCCAGCATACGTTTTACGCAGTGGATGTCCTTCCAGCCACAACCCATCACTAGGAAACATCCACACACCCTCATTTTCACACATACACTACGAACAATTTAGCTTACCCAATTCACCTATACCACGTCTCTGGACTTGTGGGGGAAAACCGGGATTACTCAGAGATAACACAAGCGAACACGGGGAGAACATGCAAACTCCACATAGAAATGCCAACTGACCCAGCCGAGGCTCGAACCAGCGACCCTCTTACTGTGAGGCAAACATGCTACCCACTGCGCCACCACATCACCCTATTTCATTTTTTTATTTGTTTGAAATTAGGAATTTAACAAAAAGATGTCTTCACATCAGTAACTAAACCTACTGTACAACGACATATGCTATTTCCAATAACAGAGCTGAGAAACATATAATCGTCATTAAGCCACTAACAATTGACTGTGCACTTTTGCCTTTCAAATTCACAATCTAGTGATTACTACTGCACATTTGTCAGATATTTGCTGCTGTCAACCCTTCTATTTTTCCTGGGATTCTGCTGTATTTTCCCGCTATAATTACATTGAAGTATTTTCCCATATTTCTCCTAGATAATTAATCTTTCAATGAAGGGTGGTCATGAACATCATCAAATAGTCCAGTGTTTCTCAACCATGTTCCTGGAGTACCACCAGCACAGCATGTTTTGGATGTCTCCTTTGTCTGTCACACCCATTGTACTGTAGGTCTTTCAGTCTTTGCTAATGAGCTGATTATCTGAATCAGGTGTGCTTAGTTAAGGAGACATGGAAATGTGCAGAGCTGGTGGTTCTCCAGGAACATGGTTGGGAAACACTAAAATAGCTAATCGTCCTTTTATGCATTATACACCAAACCACCAAGGGATGCCCCTTGCTGTTAAATGGAAAATTAAGCTTTAATTGTATTTACATTTAGTCATTTAGCAGGCGCTTTTATCCAAAGAGACTTGGAATTGAAAACACTTTGAAAAGAATATAAAAATAGCAGGATTCACTTTTTTTCATTACAGGTGCTGTTGGCTGTGCTATGCAACCCTCAAATCAGTCAGTTCATGTAGCGGTGCATGACTGTCAGACACATTCCATAGTTATGAAGAGACACTGTTCCCCAAAGGGATTTTGTACATGCGATTTGAAGAGGAGCGAAAGTGGACACTCTGGGTTTTGGGTGCGTGTTTAAACAAACAAATAGACATAATAATAATAATAATAATAATAATAATAATAATAATAATAATAATAATAATATGTAAACATTTCAATCTTGGTGTTTTATTTTAAACACAACTAACTTTGTCTTAAATAAGCATAAAGCATTAGTAAAGCAATCAAATCTGTTTGTTATAGATCTGTACATTCTGAAAAGTGACACCTCTGCTATTTAATGTAAGCAAACAAAAAAAATCTAAATCATTTGCTGCTCTTTAAGCAGAATATTTTTAAATTATTCAGTGAACAAAAAGTTAATTAGATTTGATAACTTGATTCTATTTCTGTATAATAACCTATTATTTTAATAGGCTAAACTGTATAATTTATTTTCAGCTTTTTTCTAATGTATGCCATTTATTCCATCCTTTGCAATTAATTTCTTAAACATCTTACTGACCGTTTTAACTGTTTATTTACAATAAAACGGCTCCAGATGAAAAGATTATTTAACAGGGAATTATTATTATTATTATTATTATTATTATTATTATTATTATTATTATTATTATTATTATTAATAATAATAATAATGAATTAATGAATTAATTAAACTAATTAAAAATATATTTTTTCACATGCCTTGGTTGACAGACATAGTTATTTGTCAATGACACTCATGCCATGATCTACTGCTTTTGAAATCTGCCACTACGGTGTTGTCAATCATAACTTGACAAGTAAAATCTCACCCTTGCTGCATTTTATGAAACTTTACATTTTGTGTACATTACAGCAAATCTACTACACTTTTAGAAATAGAGATAAGAAAGCTGTCTATAGGGTGGTTCATTTTCACAAGTACACATTTCTACCTTCTTGAACCTTTAATTTTGACCAAGAAGGAATATGGTAAGAAGATGAAAACACCCAAAAATGAAAACTTTACTTGTTTGTTTGTACTTATGTTAAACACACAAGAAAGCTGAACCATTGACTTCCACGTTTGTTTTCTAATATGAATTAAATAGTTACATATTTCAAGTAAATGCTGAGTAAATTTTCATTTCATTTTTTTCAAACTATCTTTAAACTACTTACGTTTTTACACAAGATGAAACTATGCAGGCCAGGGCTGTTTAATTCAGCCTTGGGTAAAAACTTGGTTCAAGTCAAATATTTAGGTGTAAGAGAACGAAAATCTTCAAACTTTCAGATTTTATCAGCAACACCATATAAAGACAATGTGTACATTACTGAAGATAAGAAGGCCTTTTATTCTCTAGGCAATGCAAAAAAAATATGGTAAATATTCATATTAACCTTGGGGTCAAAACATATTGTGCATCTCCAAAGAGAAAAACAAGCTTTTCTACACACAGCTATTTTGTTGCTGTTGAACTTGAAGTTAGTCATTTAATTTAAATAGTGTAGCTTTCTGCATCTTACTAGTTGCATTGTAAAAGGAAGACAGTGTAATATATGACATTTACGTACACATTTATAAAATTATGCAAAAATTGTCTGAATCCATTAAGATATTTAATTTTTCAATATTCGCACAACTCTTCTCTGACTGCAGCAATACGAATTTTTCTGAATATAATATTTTACAATATCTAATGTACAAAATTACACGTGTCTGTGTGGATGTTACCGGAAGTAGGGCTGCATGATATTGGAAAATTCCAACATTGCGATAATTTGTTACTTTGCAATATACATTGCGATGTGAATACAATTTCACTATATGACTTCATTTCTCTATTTGGAAAGAATTTATAAAGTTAGATCAACTGGGATGGTTCTGCAGTGGGAGAGCATATCTATAAAATCTAATAAACAATCTTAAAAAAAATTCTGTTGTGCCCCAACACATTTTCATTGTTGTCTGTGCTTTTTGCAGTGCGTTTCTGTATTTGCATTTGTTTTGAGTATTTTCATGCGCACGTTCAGTCAGAGATTGATGAATTAAAGTTTACTATTCGCATCTCCATAAAATCTAAAAAACAATTTATAAACTTTTTGGGGTCCCCCGATCCGTTTTTGTTGTGGTCTGTGCTATTTGCAGTGAATTTCACTATTTGCCTGTGTTGTATTTTCATGCATAACAATCTAGAAATATAAATAAGAAAATATATACAATTGAAATAAAGTGTTTATCATTTCTCTAGTCTAACAGTATTCAAGTAGAGTAACTAGACATGGGACGATAACCGTTTTCAAGGTATACCGCGATTTGGAAAAGACAAGGTTTTCAAAAACCGTCAACATGTTTTTGCTTTAACAAACCTATATGTGTACGATTTTTTTTTTCTTTTTTTTTTTTTTAGGAAAACCATATCTCCAGCAGAAAAGATCCAAAGATGCCGATTTAAATATTAAAAAAATCTGTTTTGAAACAAATGAAAACAGCAGTAGTCAATAATTAATTTAGTCTGACATGTTTACTGTTCCAAAATATTATGTTTCTCAAAATAAAATATATTGTGTTTAAAGAGGAAAAGAAAAAGTTTTAGTTTTTTAACCAGACATTTTAAAAGAACATTTTTTAGAGCAGTAATCACAATACCGAGATACCGTAAAACAGTGATATTTTAATCCAAGGTTATCATACCATCAGAAGTAACTGAATGATAAATTTTAAAAAATTAAATAAAATCAATCATTAGTTAAGGCCACAAATAGTACAATTTCTTATACCTAAATGCTTTTAAAATCATTATACAATCACAGGCATTAAAACACATGCAGATGATAAATTATATCACAAACTCAACATTGCAAATGATCACATCGCGATATCGATGCTGAAACGATATATTGTGCAGCCCTAAGCAAAAGCAACTTCATAAGTGTTGCAAAATGTGTGAAAACATCTGCCCAGATATTATCTTGCATTTTCAAACATAAGCTTAAATTAGAAAACAAGAAGATTTGAATGCCAACAATGCTCACTTTGAAACATTATTTCTATATCTCTTGAATATGTGCAAGTTTATAGCATCTTTTTACAGCTTGCACATGATTAAACACTTTGACTATGCGCTTCACTGATCATTCTGAAGGTGGGAGAGAGGAGATGAAAAACAGAATAAAGCCTGATGGCAGAGCGGCCCACATTGCTTCTACTTTAAACTAATGTAGTTAAATTCACTCCTCACCGTCCAAAAAATAAATATTTACACACAGCCCCCAGCTGAAGAAATGCATAGTGAAAAGCAGTCACAGCAGGCTCATTTTCTTCTTTTGCACACACATACAAGTGTGGCTATGAGGTTATAATAATGCTCAAGGTTACACTCTCTAGGTACTTTCACTTACCTGATTTATTCCATCTCTGGAGGCCAAATATGAGAATTCTTTTTCTTTCTCAAAAAAAAAAAAGCAGGGATCCTTCATGTAATTTCCTTATTTACCGCTGTTGATCCTATTAGAGCCTAATAGCAGTTTCAAGAATCGTATTTTGGCTAAACAAGAAGGTGGTGCTTTTTTACTGACTCTCATTTGTGAGTGTTCAGTCATTTGGTTTCATTTAAATGTAAATTTGAGCAGTGAGCAGCACTGCATTGGCACAGCGCAAGCAGACGCGAGCTGGTGATGGATTTTTATAACTGCGAGGAAAATGCACAGAACCTGTGTCGCTTCCAGATTTGGCTGCTTTCTCTCAATGAGTGGTCCACTAGTGGAGTTTGGCCGCTAGACAACTCTGCACTTCTAAAATTAGATTGTTGCTGCTAAAACACTGTGTATGTATTTATATTTGTGCAGTATTATATATTTAGAATAAATCCCTCAGTAAAAGGTAAACTAATATTTACATGTGCAGATCTAATACAGCTACAGCAAGTTTATGCAAAGTCAATAGAGACTTTATTCAGCAAAAGTTCACATAATGTATAGCCTAATCAAATTGAACAATTAAATAGATATTGGCCTCAAAGAAAGTGCATAAGGCCAACTGAAGTCTATTTAATATGCAGAATTAAGTGCATATCTTCATAAGTCTGTCAGTTCAACTTTGCATGGAAAAGATGACAATTTCACTTGTACTAAAACATTTATGACATTTAAATAAATTATTTTATTCTGACTAAATCCAAAAGTCTTAAGTACAAGCATCTGAAAGTGATTTGGTAAACATTGTGCCAACTTTTCCAACAGCAGGAATGACTAATCAGGGTGCTCCACATACTTAAAAAACTTAAGATTATCCGTGGAGCTATATTTTAGCTTCGCCATTGTACAAACTTGTGCTGATAGACATTAATTTACTCTCATGTCGATGCAATCTGTGCCACCTTCTGCTAGGAGGGAAAAAGAAAGCTAACCATCGCGTGCCGTTATGTGGGATCCACGGGGCACACACGCTCGAGTGGATGCATTGAGAACCCTTTTAAAAATTCATATAGGCCCCATTGGGCTCGCTGAGAGCAGTGTAGCACGCAAGAGGTCTCAGTTCCTGACCCTTGACGTGAGTAGTACTCATTGTGAAGATATGATGCTCATCCACATTGATTTCAGAACAGCTAAATCTCACAAGCTTCAAGACATCTCAGGCAAGAATAACAAGCTGCTGTGACTTAAAACCTGACCTTTTGGAGAGCTTATAAAAGCTTAAGTCTTTCAGGACAACTGGATAATTGTAAATAAGTAAGTATAAGTAAATAAATAAATGTTTCATAGAGATTGCAGAGATCAATCGATAATCAAAAATTTATTTACACTTCACTTAACATTTTAGTACATTTTAATTAGTTTAGAAAAAGGTGTTCAATAAGCATGGGAAACCTGGAATAACAACACTAAATATAATTAACTTTAAAAAATGTAAATGCAACCACACACACTAAAATAATGTTTTGCTACTTGTTCAATCCACTTCAATTTGTGAAAAGAATCAAGTTAACTTAATCGATTTGTGTTGGGACAACACAAAGCCATTGTGTGGAACCCAGCATTTTTTTACAGTGCAATTTATTTATTTTTTTTAATTACCATGATATTGTTTGTACATTTATATTGTTGTAACAATATAAATGATGTCTAATGCAGTGTTTCCCAACCCTATTCCTGAAGGCACACCAACAGTACACATTTTCAACCTCTCCGAAATCAAACACACCTGAATCAACTCATCAGAACATAAGAAGAGACTCCAAAACCTAAAGTTAATCGGTCAGATAAGGGAGACATCCAAAATATGAACTGTTGGTGTGCCTCCAGGAACTCTGGCCAAAGGAATACTAATTAAAATACCCATAGCTTTTGTAAATTAAAATTAATTTTGAATTATCCAATAAAAATTAAAAATGTAAATGTTATGTTGCCTATAAATACAAAACAAAACCTCTAAATTTATGATTACAAAACAGCTATCACACAGCATAAGACAGCACAAGAGTCTTCATAACCCACACAAGACACGCGTAAGGAAAAATATTGCTGAACACTGAATTTTCACAACATACCATAAAACCATCTGTCTCGAGTCGAAGATATGCGCTCAAACTCTGGTTTCAGCACTGGCTTAAATGTCTTATTTTTTCATTTAAGCGTGAATTGAATAACATTGAGTACACAATAAACGCATGGTCTCCTGTTGAACATTGACTTTCTATCAAAAAAAAAAAAAAAAACTCCCGCACCAGTTTTACATATTTCTTCAGTTTCATCTGTTCCCCCAACAATCCTGAAATAGTGGAAAAATCACTGCTCGCTTTCAGAACTGATTTGTTACAAACTTTCCATTCCACTGCAAGTCACCTCGATGTTTACATCCTACCACAATCCATTAAAACGACGAATATACTGCCACGGCTGCAATTATACTTAGGATCAATTAACGCGTGTTAAAAACACTCTCTGTCTACTGTGTAAACAATAAACTCGAACTCGTGCACAACAGCGCGGGCGATGCGCGAAATCAAACAGGTCTCAGGAGATTCTCTATCCAGTATAAAAGTTTAACGAATGGCAAACGGGGATTTGGTGCGCTCATAACCTTCTAAATTTTACACCATATTTTCTCCAACACACAGCCCTTACCTCGACCGCTGGCGTGCGGTGCACAGAGCGCGAGAACCGTGATGATCTCCAAAAAGCGCCGTGCTCTCTTCCTGGTACTTCCCATTTCTGTTTTGTTTCGCTCAGTCATTTTAAGGGCTGATTTCGTCCATCTTTATGATGTTGTGACAGCTCCTTGTTTCTTGCTCTAGCGGTCTCTTTGACTTTAATGGTCTGACTTGTTTCTGGAAGATCTGCAGACATCATCATTCCGGCGCGCTGAACTTCAGGCACCGCGCCTGCTTGTGCCCCGCTAGAGAGCCTCGTTCTAGTGCACTCAGACTCGCAGGTGCCGCTCGCATACTGGCCGAAGCAGCCAATGGCGCGCCACGGTGGGCGGAGACAAACTCACCATAAGCATCAGCACCAGTCAGGTGGGAATATTCGTCCTGGCAGTGGTTTATGATTGAATGTTGATGGAGCTTTTTGTGTTGCGTATTATGGAATCTGACCCTTGTGTTAATACACTTTTAAAAGTTGAACAAAATAGCTTCCAAAACATTATCATAAAAGTGTGATGTTTTGATAAATTTTTTTCACATAAACTGATATAGCTTGCCAAAATAAGTCCAGTTTATTACCTAAAATGTATTAATTTAAATATTTTAGCATTTTAAATTACTGTATGATTATATAATGTCACTGTTGTTGTTTTTTTATGAAAAACATATTATACTTTTTATTATATCGCACTCTTGGACAATAATCAATATATAATCAGTTGTACAGTATGATATTTAAGTACTTTTATTAACATTTAATAACATTCCATTTAAACAAATTTCTCAGAAAACTCCCACAAAACAAAATCTGATATCCAAACCACAACGCATAATTGTAATTACGTCATTTAAATTAATTTAGTTCTAAAAACAGATAAAAGGTGTGTGGGGGGTAATATACAAGACAAATATTACATTTTACAGTTGCAAGGTTTGTCAACAAAATGAGAGGCTATATGTGCAGTAGGATTTCCTGCTTAAATAGCAATGGGATAAAATATTACTCTTTTAATGGGCTTCAATGAGGATTCAATGAGAATTTTGTCCTGGAGGTCTTAAATGTAACAGTTTTTGTGTAGTGTAAAATAGACTCATGAAAGTAAATGAGGATGGAATACAAATTCAATTAAAATGCAAAATGTATGCTGTTTGCATTAGAGCCAAAATGATCACACACAAAAAATATTAATATTAAAATGAAAAAAATTCCTAGGCACAAAGGATGATAGGCAGAAATGCTGTTTTAAAAGTGGTTTAATGCTTAACTGTTTGCGACTATGGCAGCTGTTGAAACTAAGGAAAGAAAGAAAGAAATCTATTTTTAAATGAGTTTTTAACATTTTTTTAAAATACAAACAACATCAACATCTGAGAAACCTTCCATCTTGTTTTGTCAACTCAATTTTGCTCTTCCCAAAATAAAATTGTACAATTGACCTTGTTCTCTGTTTTTTGTGAAAATCTATACCCCAAGAAGAACAACTGTTTATAAAAAAGTAAACTGAAAAAACACTCTAGCCACAAAAACAATGACAAAAGATGACAACAATCTATGAAACAATGAAAAACAGTCTTACAAAGGGTGCAAAAAGTAATTCATGACTAACATCAGTTCAACACAGAAATAAAAGCATTGACAGCCACAGCTAAATGAAGAACCCTCCACTGTAAAAAAGAAAAAAGAAAAAAAGAAAGAAGAGAAAATAAAAAAATATAAAGACAAAAAAGACAAAGAAAGAAAGAAAGAAAGAAAGAAAGAAAGAAAACCCTGTAATCGCTCTCTAATTTTCTTCCAATTATTTATTGTATTTTATGGTTGTACACTTTTTCTATACATGTGAAAATGCGTACTTGAATGTAGTACACTTAATTAATACTTTATGTGGGAATCTAGTCTTCAAGCACATTCAAACCAAACAATATCACATAAAAAAACAAGATTTCTGTTTTACCAATTATCTGCACAGCTGTGATCAGTTGCAGCTGCAGATAACAACCTTAGGTGTTAACATAGTAAGCATTGTAACATTATTGTGAATTCAATACAGCTTTTTCACATTGCAAAACCTTTACTCTCTCTGTTCCACTCTGGTGGAATGATGCCAATGTTACTGAATTTTTACATCACCTTTTAAAGAAGAAGCTGAAGACATTTTTAAATGCAATTACCCTCTTGTTTTCTAATCTGATTGTCTAATAAACCTTGCCCTGTGTATTGTAATTGTTGTCTCTTTGATAAAGTGCTTGGGGCTCCTTTACAAATTGCTTTAGTAAGGGCATCTGATAAATGCATCAATGTAAATGTAAAGAATCCATAAATATTAACTCACAAGGAAGGATCTAACAAAATATGAACAAAAATTATTTCCTTTATTTCTATCTACCAACAAAAACAAGTCAAAAGTTTACAGTGAGCCACAACGTATTTTTCTGCACAGTTTGGTAGTATACTATTACTGTAAACAAAGTGAAACATTCTTAATGGTTTGTTGATAAATTTGAGGGCCAGAATGAATTGAGACATTTATAGCACTTTTATACAGGCCAATAAATGAAGTCTTCCAATGGTTGATTGTTTGCTTTTTACTGCATTGAGCAAGCAATTTACTCAGTAAACAGCAACATGTCAAAACCTACAGAACTCCTTAACACAAAATAACATATTGTAAATACATATAGCATTAAAGGGTGTGTAATATAGCAAGCTGTAATGGAACAATGTGCAAACATGTTTTCACGCTACAGACTCACAATAATGCAATAATCTTCCCTTTAGTTAGATACAGGCACTGAGTAAGAAACAATTTACATATCCAATAGACATAAATGATGCACCTGAGGGGGCAATATTACATCTGAGATAGCAATTCAATGTATAATGTGAATAACCTTTCATGGTGGGCGGCATTTAGAAACATCGCATTTTTCTCTAAACTGAGTTATGCAAAAAAAGGAATATTATGCACTGTTTGTTTTCAACCAGAGGAAAACTGTATTACAAAGTTGGATAAAAAACGTTCTGATGATTTTCAGAGGTATGAGCACTGTTTTTGTACAAGTTGTTTGTATATACAGCACTTCAAGGTCAGTTTATTTTATATAAGACACGATTGAGATGAAGTTAAAAGTCTGTATATTCAAACTGACATTTTCAAAGTTCTGTAAATAAATGACATTTTAGTCTATTCACGTGTTTAAAAACTTGCTAAATGCACAAACACAAAGTCAATTAAAGCTGCAAGCAGCGATGAAAGGGACCTCGCACCCGGGCTCAACGCCTGTTGGCCTCAGGATGACAGAAAACAGCGAACAATATTAATTTAAGCCGATTTATATATAGAACCTGAGAAAATCACTTATTCATGCCAAACTTTCTCTTGTCAGCAGGTGGCGTTATAACTCTGACTCAAGATTTGCATGTAGATGCCTTCAGTAGAGGAATTTTATCAACCATGTGAATTTTCAGCCAGATCGGACATTGTTTGGCTGAGTTATATGTAATTTCCTGTTGCCAGCAGGTGGCGCTATGACTGTGACTCGATATTGGCATGTAGATGTCTTTAGGAGAGGATTTTAATCAACCATGTAAATTTTCAGGCTGGTCAGAATTTGTGTGGCTGAGTTATAAGCCAAACTATCTTCTGCCAGCAGGTGGCGCTATGACTGTGACTCAATATTGCAATGTAGATGTCTTCAGGAGAAGAATTTAATCAACCATGTGAAGTTTCAGGCAGATCAGAGATCATGTGGCTGAGTTATAAGCCAAAATACCTTCTATCAGCAGGTGGCGCTATGACAGACTCAATATCATTTTGTAGATGTGCTTAGGAGAGGACTTTCATCAACCATGTGAAGTTTCACGCAGACCGGACATTGTGTGGTTGAGTTACAAGCCAAACTACCTTCTGCCAGAAGGTGGCGCTATGACAGGCTCAATATTGTTATGTGGATGTGTTCAGGAGAGGAATATGATCAACCTTGTGAAGTTTCAGGCAGATCACACATTGTGTGGTTGAGTTATAAGCATTTCCTGTTCCATGGCGAAGCGTTGAGGTTTGTCATGCCGCCACAGACACGCCCCTCTGCAAAATCTCTAGATCTTTACAATATATCATTGCTAGAGCTTTCAAATAACATCACTCAAATTTGATGCTGATATAATAAAGTTTGCGGAAGGAGTATATTACAATGTAAAACATGTCATTTCCTGTGGCCAGCAGGTGGCGCTATAACTCTATCTGGATATCAGCATATAAATGTATTCAGGTCAGGACTCTTATCAAATGTGTGAATTTTTAAGGCAGATTGGATAATGCATGCCTGAGTTATAACGACTTCCTGTTTTGTGGCGAATCGTCAAAGTTTGCGAGGCCGCCACAGACACGCCCATCGATGAAAACTCAAAAGCTTCGCAATTTAACATCGCCAAGGCCTTTAGATGACAAAACCAAAATTTGGTGTTGATAAGATAAAATCCCTAGGAGGAGTTCGTTAAAATACAACGCCTGGAAAAGGCAAAAATGCCACTTTTTCGCCGCAGGAAGTTAAAAATAACCGACTTCCTGTTGGGTTTGAGATATGGCTCCAAGAGACTTTTTCGTATGTTTTGCCATGTTTGAGGTGTGTGCCAATTTTCGTGCATGTGCGTGATTCGTGGATCGGGGGCTCGTCCGATTAGTTTTTGTAGGTGGCGCTGTCGAGTCATTTTGCCACGCCCACTTCAATATTGTTATGAAGATGTGTTCAGGAGAGGACTTTTATCAACCTCATGAAGTTTCAGGCAGATCGCACATTGTGTGGTTGAGTTATAAGGACTTCCTCTTCCATGGCGAAGCGTTGAGGCTTGTCATGGTGCCACGGACACGCCCCTCTGCGAAAACTCTAGATCTTCACAATATATAATCGCTAGAGCTTTCAGATAACACCACTCAAATTTGGTGCTGATACGATAAAATTTGTGGGAGGAGTTAGTCACACTGTAAAACATGCCATTTCCTGTGGCCAGCAGGTGGCGCTATAACTGTATCTGGATATCAGCATATAAACGTATTCAGGTCAGGACTCTTATCAAGCGTGTGAATTTTGAGGCAGATTGGATAATGCATGCCTGAGTTATAACGACTTCCTGTTTTGTGGCGAATCGTCAAAGTTTGCGAGGCCGCCACGGACACGCCCATCAACGAAAACTCTACAGCTTCGCAATTTAATATCGCCAAGGCGATATTAGATGACAAAACCCAATTTTGGTGTCGATCGGATAAAATCCCTAGGAGGAGTTCGTTAAAATACAACGCCTGGAAATGGCAAAAACGCCACTTTTTTGCCGCAGGAAGTGAAAAATATCCAACTTCCTGTTGGGTTTGAGATATGGCTCCAAGAGACTTTTTCGTATGTTTTGGCATGTTTGAGGTGTGTGCCAATTTCCGTGCATGTGCGTGATTCGTGGATCAGGGGCTCATACGTTTAATTTTTCTAGGTGGCGCTGTCGAGTCATTTTGCCACACCCCTTCCCGAGACCCATAATAAATGTAAATTTTCGCCACTTCAGAGGCGTGTGCAAAGTTTCGTGAGTTTTCGGGCATGTTTAGCCCCTCAAAACCGCGATTCATTCCGCGGAAGAAGAAGAAGAAGAAGAAGAAGAATAATAAGAAACGGAGCAATTCCAATAGGGCCTTGCACCGTTCGGTGCTCGGTCCCTAATTACATGGCTTAATAATGGTCCTTATATAATCATGCAGCTCCATGTCTATCTTCTGCATCGATGTACACAACCAGAGCAAGTGAAGCTATAAATATCTTGTATAAAACCTTATTAATAATTAAGAGTCCTCACAACATAGGCCTATTGTTCCAGGCAGTATAGAACATGCTTAATAGCATAAAACAGAAGAAAGACTAATTTGTAATATAATTGAAAATAGTTGATTTTGTGTAACGGGCAAGGCAGTGGCACAGTAGGTAGTGCTGTTGCCTCACAGCAAGAAGGTCTCTGGGTCACTGGTTCAATCCTCGGCTCAGTTGGCGTTTCTGTGTGGAGTTTGCATGTTCTCCCTGCGTTCACGTAGGTTTCCTCCGGGTGCTCCAGTTTCCGGTATAGGTGAATTGGGTAGGCTAAATTGTCAGTAGTGTATGAGTGTGTGTGTGAATGTGTGTGTGGATGTTTCCCAGAGATGGGAAAGGGCATTCGCTGCATAAAAACTTGCTGAATAAGTTGGCGGTTCATACCGCTGTGGTGACCCCGGATTACTAAAGGGACAAATCCGACAAGAAAAGGAATGAATGATTTTGCATAAGTTCACATGAGTCCTGCAGTTGAAGTCACTTAAGACAATCTTTTGTCTTTTTTCTCTGTTACATTTCATTGTCTCTGCACTCATAGTATCCAGCGGTCTCTGAAAAGTCTTTGTTTTCCCTCAGCATTTATGGTAAGCTGAAATTTAATCTTTCAAAGGATACATTACAGAGTATTATTCACCATTTGTATCACAATTTAAAGATGAATGGGGCACAAGAAAGCAATGGTTCCATGAGCATGAAACAGAGAAGCTGGGGTTACAGGGGTCATTTTCCATCATTAAACCGATACACCTGAAGATGTAAATATATGAATCAGACAGTTAAATTTTAAAGTTTCTTACGGGACATAGAGAAAGTTCTTCCTACATTGCTACTTTTTTGCATGAGCTTCACCAAAACATTACAGTAAAGTAAAAAAGCACAATGGAATGCATCAAATGAGCCATGGGCAATATATTCAGGAAGGGAGAAATTTTAATGAGCACAGAGACAGTGTTTTTGGCAGTCTTCTCATTCATCAAATATATGCACAGAAAGTTTCCTATTTTTTATTGCTGATACAAAACAACTGTTCTTCGGAATGCCTTAATACTTGATACAGCTTTAGATGATGCAAAAAGGATGATGTGTGTCTTTTCATTCAGCAAACTTCATCATTCATTCAGCAAACTTAACTTGGGATACATATTAGTTGTTGTGTAGCTTTGTGTAGCTGAGGAAATCATCTGAAATATTACCTTTTATACACCCAAAAAATAACTCATTGGATGAACTCAATTTACAGGCCAGGATTTGCATCCAATACATTTATTTAGCACCCACTAAAAAAATATTTACACAATTAGATGCAATTCAGTTGGTCCAACATGATTTTATCAAACAAAAGTTGAAATATATTTGTATTTTTATTTAACCTAAACTCAAAGGTCTGATCATATCGTGTATCTATTATGTGTCATACATTTCGAAGTCTTAATTTGATTTGAAGTTATTCTAAATAAACTAAAAGGGCCATTTTTAAGCATTTTTTATTACATATCCAGTTGATTGAGACTGATCTCAGAACAAATTTTAGGACAGTTATTGCTACTGAGCAAAGCGACAAACCGCATTTTTGCTAATTACTGTAAGCTGCAAACACTCAAATCATGGGTGCTTATGCAAGTTGGTCACTCAAACTCAAAGCATTACATGAAAATCTTCTGAATCTTCAAAATAAAGTGAATATTAAACTCCAACAAGTCTTTCTATTAACTTTAAACACCTAAGATTTATTTTATTGTCAGCATTTCACTCTCTTAATTCAATTGCACGCAAAGCATGCTAAAAACTACAAATCACCTATCCAGGGGTGCGTTTCCCAAACAATGACATAACTCGCAGCCAATATCATAGTACAATGCTTCGTTTTGGAAAGAACAATATATTGACAAGTGTTTCCCAAAACTGTAGTTTCTCTGTCGCAGATCCCTCATTTGAACCACGTTAGTTATAAAGGAAAGTGCCATAATGACACTCTACTTGGGGTGGAGGAAAATTTTTTGAGCAAATTTGATTGTTTTACACGGACACGCATTTAAAAAAATATCCAATATTAGTTTTGGTAAAAACATGCACTCGTTTTGCATATTAATTGAAATATATGTAAACGACACATATAGGACTTATATATGTTTCCTTTACAAGTATTATTGCGAATATTCCTTATAAAATTATTATTATTATTAGGTAGAACAGTGTTTTTTTTAAGTCTATTTTACAACTTGACACATTCAAGCCACTGCAGAAATGTGCTAACCAACAAGCACATTTCTTAATAAATAGCCTACTATAAATTAAAAGCATTAACGATGCCATATATTTGTTTTCGCAAGTTTTAAAGTAACGTAATATAAATTCTGCTTTTTAATAATATGTCACATAGCTTTCGTTATGAGCTGTGGCCGGGTTTAAAATAGCAAAAAAAATGTTTTTAAACTGCACTGCGAAGAGAACGCAATTGTCAATATGAAAATTGTTCAAACTGAACTGTAAAAATAATTTTAACGAAATTTACACCTGAGAGAGAGGACTTTAATGCCTTTTTAAAACCATTTCGAGTTTAAATGTTGGAATGTTTAAGATGAATAGGGCATAGGGCAGATAACTGGGAATAGAACACACCCAGCAACTATGCTTCTAACTACAGCTCGAGAGGTGTAGTTACGAGTGTACAAGTTTGCAACGCAGTTTGCGAATGTTCGTTGGAACAACAGATTTGTGCCAAATCAACAAACTATGTTTGTAACGACGGAACTTGCGACCTTAGTTAGCTAATGATGGTTTTCGAAAATGCACCCCACATGGCTGGACCAACACAATTCCTTCATGTTGTCCCAACACAAAACGCTTAAGTTAACCTAATGGTTTACAAATTTAAGTGGACTGAACATAAAAAAAAAAATAAAAAATAAAAAACTGGTCAAAGAAATTACAAGAACTGTATTGTTTGTGTATGATTTCAATGCACCATCTGTTTAACAGTTAGGAAGCTAAATATATATTAAGTTATGGTCACCAGGGAATTGAATACATCATGGATAGACCACTCATGGGTGTAACTTTTTGTCACAGTGATTCTCCATATGGTGAGGCTGCAGTAAACATTTCTATTGGAGAGGTCTAGCCTTTGAGTCTCTTAAGCGGCCCTGAACTTGCTCTGTGGTTAACCTCCTCAGGGTAAGTAAATGGAGTAATCGACTTGCAGCTGGCAGAGCAGAACAATGGAATGAAAATCTGGCATTTGAGCTTTACCCCTGAGCAGCAGAGGCAAACTGATAGTCAGCACTTAGAGGTAATCTTAGGAGGCATCAATATCTGCCTTCATTTTGATATCTCTGTGAGGTCTGAATGAAGGCAATTCTGAATGGCCTTTGCAGTTTTTCATCCTGTATTTACACTCCATTTTTTATGAAAACCAAAGGATTAGTTGAGAAAAATAAAAAAAATAGTTCTTCCAAAAGCAAGAAATGTAATAATTTACATATCTTTATATTGGTCCAAACTTGTACTGTGACTTACTCTTTTCTATGGAACACAAAAAAGATATCTTGCAGTGTTTACTATATATGGAATAGATGCAGTCAAAAAAACGCTGGATTGTTTCAACCCAAAATTGATTAAAGGTGTCATAGGATGAAAATCTGGATTTATCAAGGCATAGCTTAATAATAATTGTTAAGTACATACAAATGATATAACAATCTCATGGAACCTGTGAATTGTCGGATATTGTGTGACTGAGTTATAAGGATTCTGTGCGTGCAAAATTTTGCAGATTTCCAGAGATTTTTAGTCTATCATTGATTCTGTTTATTTACTTCTGTAAATGTGTATAAATTTATATTTATTCAGTTTTTAAATTAATTTCAGTATAATTATTGACTGATATGAAAAGTTCATATAATTTATTTACAATACAGTTTATAAAGTAATATTTTCTGTCTTTTAGGAGATATATTATATAGAAGACTTGATTTGTTGACCAATTAAAGTGGATCTAATTGGATTTGCACTGTAAACATTAAATAAAAGTAAAAAGGTTTTTTTAAATTATACTGTATATTAAGGTTTTAGTTATGATACTCCTACAATCCTTCCGCACAAACCTGCAGATTTTTAACAAAATTCTGTGCAAAAATAACAAAAAAATTTGCGCAGATTCTGTCTGGCCCTACTTATGTTTACTTCCTTCTCCATGGCGATACACTGAACTCTGTCAGTTTGCCACGGATACACGACGATACATTGACTAAAACTCTGGATCTTTTAGACTCTAGACAATTTAACATTGCCAAGGCCTTTGGAAGACAATACCCAGTTTTGGTGTTGATCTGATAAGATCCCTGGTGCTCGGTCCCTAAAAATACATTATGATCATTATTGTTGTTCAGATACCTCAAAATGGACTATGGGCAAGTACCAGCACAGTATTTGGCTAAAACATTTCCTAGTGAAATTAAAACAATGCCATTTTTTAGCTTATTTTTAGATGTATCTTAGTTTGTATAATACTAACTATGCATGTGAAACTCTTATTTTGAAAACAGGAGAGATTTAAGTAAGATTGAGCAGTTTTGTGCATGCATGATCACAGAGTCTCGTTTGTTCACAACACATCAGAATGCAAAATGCAGGATTTTTAAATTTAAATTTTATTTAATGCCACTCTGAAGAGACACGAGGTCTGTAAAAATGTGTCCTTTTCTAGTTTAACATGTATTTTTTCATTTAATTTTTTTTATTCATTTAACATGAACATCACAATTACACTGGGCAACCAAATGTATTTTTTCATTTTATTTTTTTTTATTAATTACACTGGACAACCAAATGCATTTGTTTAAGTGTTTTAGCAGACTTCTCAACACCTGTCCACAGGAGGCTTGACAAAATGAAAATGGAATAGATACATAAACACAACATTAGAATTCTTTATATAAAATTGCTGTAAGGCAAAAGCAAAGGCCGCATGATCAAACAAACTAATAGTAGACTATTTGTGCACGCTTGTGTTTTTAACCACTTTTTAAGAACACTATTAAAAACATTTCTATTAGATTGACCAAAAGATGTCTTACACTTTGGCACTTGATAGTCACCATGCAGTTGCTCGTGGGACGCAGTGAGAGGTTTGATGCCTACTGATTAGATCTGAAAACACCATTGGAACATGATTATTTAAACATTTAAAAAACAATTTAAGGTAATTAAATTGAATAAAACTAGCAAAGCTAAAAAGGTTATCTTTACATAAAACTTCACAAGTATGCCTTCACATAGGCTTTAAGTCCATAATTCTAACTATATTATTAATTGTTAAATTTGCCACGTTTATACTGAGACAACAGACACAGCAGACATGTTTGTAATATGGAGACAAAAAATGGTATTTTCTCTACAGTGCCAATAAACTTCTAAAACTCATCTGATTATGCAGAGGTTGATATTATGCTGTGTGAGTGTCAGGCACTGAGATGAGTTGCAGGAGTACATATCAGAGCAGAACTTATTAATATTCCTCACCCTTCCAAATATGGTCAAAACTAACCATATCATTCATTCATTCATTTTCCTTCGGCTTTCCTACCCAGTGGATGCCCTTTCAGCCGCAGCCCAGCACTGGGAAACACCTCTACACTCTCGGATTCACACATGCACTTCTACACTATGCCCAAGTTTTTTTTGTTGTTGTTGTTTGTTTGTTTACTCAAATCACCTATATCACATGTCTTTGGACTGTATAGGAAACCGGTGCACCTGAAGAAAACCTATGTGAACTCGGGAGAACATGTAAACTCCACACAGAAATGCCAACTGGCCCAGCCTGGGACTTGAACCTACAACTTTCTTGCTATGAGGCGACAGTGCCATATCAGATTTAAAAACCATATCATATTAAGGCCAATTCCTGGGGTTAGAAATAGACTTTTAAAACCATTTCTGGATATTTTTTGCATTTACACAAGCCACATACCTTTTAATTAAATATCATAATGCATTCATGACACCTTAAATAGACTTAAAATATGGATCAACCCAACCATTGGATTAGAGTTGGGTTATAAATTCACTCCAAAAGCAACATTACGCAAAATCTAGTAGTAATATGCACAGCCCTTTGAGGTACAGGGTGTACCTTTTAACTGGGTTCTTTTTTTTATTGAAAGCATTTGTGCCTTTCTTTGAGAGTCTAATGTAATGTTGTTTTGGACTCTACTTCTATTGTATAACAAAAACATTGCTATGGGTTCACTAGTTCAGACAAAAAAAAAAAAAATAAATAAATAAATATATATATATATATATATATATATATATATATATATATATATATGTCTAATATTACGGGTTGTGGCTGTGCAAAATATCTAATTGCAATTTTTTTTGACAGATATTGCCATTTAATTTCTTCAGCTCAATAATCTGTAAGTCGTGGCATAATTCTGCGACAGCTCTTAAAAATGGCCTGTTTTTCTTTGGTGTCTGTGATTTTGAAACCAAAATACTCCCATATTACCAAATCTAGTTTTCTTTGATATTAATTTGTCTATTAATGCTTCTGAAGCAGTATATGCCTTTATCCCACTTGCCAGCACATTTCTGTTTGTTTGTTTTCTTTTTCTATCGTGGGTGTTCAGTATAGTTCAGTTGTGCAATTCTGATTGGGCAGAACGAAAGTGTAGAAAAGTTGGCTAGTAAGACTGTCACACACAGAGTTACAAATTTGCTCTGAGAGGGGGAAAATAAATAGTATTTCATATCGCAACCTCTTGCGATTAACCAATCGCAACATTTCTAATAGCGAATGCGATTATGATTCGATTTTGGTTAATCGCACAGCCCTAAAGTGAAGCATTCTGAATATCTTCACCTTGCAGTTATAAGTTTCAATCTGTGTTCTAAATGATTTTGAGTTATTGAACTTCATAGTTTATGCATTCCAAATAGCAAACAGTATGTGTGTAACGTTTGTTTTTTTAAAAAGTATTAAAATGTAAACAACTTATTTTAAAAAAATCCATAATGTAAATAAGTTGTCATTTAATTAGATTATGTCAATGACTTCATTTTGACAAAAATGTCAGGTAGAACCTTATAATTCTAAGGTGACAATATGTTTATGTTGATAAATACGCATAGATAGATTTATGTCTGCAAGAAAGCTTGCTAAAAAAGCTTTACTGTTGTCTATTGGTGGTCTCTTTTTTTTTTTTACTGCAACAGAACTTTGTTACTCAAGACAAGTAAAAGTATTAGATTGTCTGCCTAAAATCCACTAACAATTTATTTTGATGTAGCCACAATTTTATGCTGGTGGACTGCATTACAGTGAACATAATATTGTATCTAAAGGATACCATCTAAACAATCAAGTTTTACAAATACAACACAAATATATTCATTAATACAGTGATGTGGTCAACAAACAGAAAAAGCCCACACTTCAGTTATTCGCTAGCTTCAAGAAATCTGCAGGACGAAAGGTAAAACGTTGCAGTATGTGATTGTTTGCTCAACATTGCTGACCGATTTCTTTATTTAAACTTGGAGAGTTCATGAGGTCAATTTGGATACATTCATCAAATCAAGGATACATTAAAAGTAGAACTTTTGCAAAGCAACTATGCATGAAGCATAATTAAATACATTATCAAGTACTTCATCTGAAAAGTTGGTCACCGGATATAATCATCACAATATGTACAATACCTTTGTCTTTTTTACACAATTGAACATGTTATTACAGGTATGTCGGTCAACGCAGATCCTATCACGTAAGCTGTACATTAAACTGTCACAAACATTAAAACCATGTAATAAACCCTTAAGCATCTCAGATGTTCTGATATGAAAATATTTGTCAACAAGTTAACATTTTTGTTTCAATAAAGATTCTCACTCCCTTCCTTTTTTAGCCTTTTATCATCACCACAAACAGCTGAAACACTTGAATCTGTGATATCACATAAAAGCTACTGACACCCATCTGCACTTTCTCTACATCACCTTTACTCTGTTCTGAAAGGTCACTCAATACAGGATTGCTTTCTGTCTGCTGCTTTATACACTGCTGACATTAATGATCAATTTAAGCTGGGAAAATGTGTCAAATGGCTGATGCCTGCTCCCACAAAGCTCAACTGGATTAAATCAAGAGTTGTAAGAGTTTGAAATGCAAAAAAGTTTTAGAAAATGCTCATAAAATAAAATTTGTATGCATGTTTTTCCACATGAAATTACAGATGTGTTTCAGATAAAGGGTTGAACTTCCAATTTCTAGTCTATTCAAAAGAACTGACACAAAAATAATTAGAAAAAATATAAATAAAAGAATAATAAAAACTATATGCATAAATATTCTTATTTTTAGATGTTTGTCATACTTCAATGTTTCAAATTATCAAACAAATTGAAATATTTTGTCAAAGATAACACAGGTAAACATATCATGGAGTTTTTAAATTATGTTTTTTATTATTAATGGGAAAAATATAGCTCTCTGTTAAAAAGTGTTTGCCCCCTAAATCTATTAACTGGTTTGGCCAATCTTAGCAGGAACAACTGCAGTTACAGTAAGTGTTTTCTGTAACTTACAATAAGTCTGTTACAGTGTTGTTGAGGACTTTTCATATTTGCAGAATTGTATGTCAGCCCCATTGTCCGGTTTTCAAGCATAAACTGCCTTTTTAAAATTATACCACAGCATCTTAATTGGATTCAAATCAGGACTTTGACTAGGCCACTCCAAAGTCTTTGTTTTTCTTCAGCCATTCAGAAATGTACTCGCTGGTGTGCTTTGGATCATTGTCTTGTTGCAGGACCCAAGTTCGCTTCAGAATAAGGTCACTAAATGATGGCTGGACATTCTTCTTCAGGATATTTTGGAAAAAGCAGAATTCATGGTTGGAATTATCACCAAATGCCTTCCAAGTCCTGAAGCGGCAAAACAGCCCCAGAGCATCAAGCTGCCACCACCACATTTTACTGTTGTTATGATGTTCTTTTTCTGAAATGTGGTGTTACTTTTATAATGGGGCACACAGCTTCCAAATAATTTCCCAAAAGTCTTTCAGGATGTTTCCTGGCAAAACTGAAACGAGACTTTATGTTCTTTGTGCTCAGCAGTGGTTTTTGTCTTGGAACTCTGCCATGCAGACCATTTTGGGTCAGTCTCTTATGGTGAAGTCTTGAACACTCGACCTAACTGGAGGCAGGTGAGGCCTGCAATCCTTAAGGACATTGTCGTGGGGTCTTTTGTGACCTCTTGGATGAGTTGCCGCTGCATTCTTTTAGTAATTTTGGTAGACCCACTACTCCTTAAAAATTTCACTCCTGTTCCATCTTTTGCCATTTGTAAATAACGGCTTTCATGGTGGTTTGCCGCAGTCCCAAAGCTTTAAAATGGCTTTATAACCTTTTCCAGACTCACTGTGAAAATGATTTGTTCACTCAAGTTAAGTTGGTTAGGTCATCTTGTTATGTTGACTTAGTTAAGTTGTATTGACTTAATTATTTAAGTTTTCTCAACTTAAAATGTTTAGTTGACAGAGTTATATAATTGACCCAACAACTTATTTCAAGTTAACTGGACTTGCAGTTTTAACAGGTTAACTTACATTATCAAGTTAGCAGAACCTGCCAAGTTTAGTTTAAATACAATAACTTACATTTTCAAGTTCACTAAACTTAAACTAGCAGATTTTCTCAACTAGAAACAGAACAAACAATGAAATACGATACATGTTTTTTAAAAGGTCTTTACTCCCAACTTAGCATATACTCACAAAAGTAATTCTATGAAGAAAGGAACAAAAATAAAGCTGAAACAGATTTAATAGTGTACATGATCAAGACAGTAACCAGTAAATATTTGAAATAAAAATTTACTGAAATCTTTGTAAATTATTTTACTATTGCTGCTTAAATATTTGTTTACTGTATGCATATGAAATGATATATTTGATAAAATCTCATTTGTAGTTAGTCAATATACTCTGGAAATGTGCTGCAACTTTTAGAATAAGAAAATAGCATTTATGTGCATTTTTGTAAATAATACAATTTTCTTAAATATTAATCCACTGTAAAAATAGAGGTTTAATAAAATTTCACCGCTTGTACCTTTAGGACCTTTGTCAACCTTTAGAATGAGAAAAATTGGACCATATTTCGATTAATTATTGTCCATATTTGATCTTAAATATGACTACTGTACATTTATGAATGGAAATACTGTAATAAAACATTTAATAAGTCACTCTGCACTTTGGGAACAACCTTTAAAATGAAAAAATTACATTTAAATGAATTACTGTTAATACTTTTTAAAAATATTTTATACTGTATATAAATGGGAGATCCATTAAAATCTTTATACAAATACCTGCATGTAGATTAGTCAGAGAACTAGAATTTTGACACATATTGAGATATTGCAAATTCAAACCTAAGAAACTTTACTGAGCTTTATAAATGTGGCCAAACTCCACATTTTAGCATAGGTCTAATCTGCTCTAGAAACATTTATACTGGGAACTGTACATTGACAATCAGTTCATATGTGTCCTTTAACAAGTTACAACACAAATTTGAAAAAGCATTACTAACCAAATGTGATGATTGAACAATTTAAGAAATTGGTAATCAAATATCCCATGTGTCTGACTTCTTCCTGTTTTTAACTTTCATTTGGCAAACTGACTAAATGGTGCATATTCCGCCACCTGCTGGATTGGAGGTATGGGCACAACTGATAGGATGTTGGTTCAGCATGTTTTTAATTTGAGTGACACACTCCATTACATTAACTTGCAATATTCAAAGCTTAGTGTCTAAAGGGCAAAATTTGCCTGGCAGCGCATGGGTCCTGCATAATAAAGTTATTTAGGTTTGCAAAAAGTGACAATAAATAGAACAAATTAGGGTACTTAGTTATTATTTGTAGTTAACAAAGTCCATCCGTAGACTTTTCCTTGCTCCTGGAATGATCAGTACTGAAGCCCGATTTATACTTCTGCGTCAAGTGACCGGCGTAACCCACGGCGCATGCAACGCGCGTGGCTGTGCATTTATACTTCTGCGCGCTGTCTCTGTTGGTCTGCATTAACACTTCCGAAACGCTAGTTGGCAGTGAGGAGTAAATGTTCCTCTGTGTCGAGTTTCTTCGCTGCTTTTTTGCTTTTCCTGAACAGTTCCGGGATGTACAAGTGGCTCAAACTCGCTCATTTTGAGGCAGGAACCGGCGGACGTGCAACAACTTTAACTATGAGGTAAACACAAAACAAAACTTTCCATCCGGAGCTCCTTCACGGGACTCCACACTTGTAAACAATCGCTCCATCAGGCTCGCACCATTCACGCTGCTCTCGGTCCCGGCCAGACTCGTCAGCGCTACCAAGCCAACCAATCACAGATCTTGCGCTACGCGTCGTTGCGACGTGTAGTTACATTTTTTGAGAGGTGCACGTCAGCGACGCCGACGGCCACGGCGAAGGGCTATGCGTCAGCACCGTAGCATACGCCGACGTTTGACGCAGAAGTATAAATCAGCCTTAAGTGCTACAACATGACATATTCTGATAGAACTTATGTTTTGTTGTTACTGTATATGGACACGTTATTTTAGGTTTTCCATTTCCCTTCAAGTTGAGGTTGTTACAACTCATACTCTTGAGTATTGAGGCACTGCAAGTTGATTTGACTTTTTCAACTGACTAAGGGCCCAATTATACATCAGTTTTATTAAAAACAAGCTTAGATTTGTTTTGTAAAAATGAAAGTAAAGAATGAGGAGGCTCATTCTCTCATTCTCTCACTGTAGATGGTCTGTTTAACTGTTTTCTTGCTAGTGAAGCGTTCAGTTTTACTCCACTTACAAAGTCTGCCATGTAAATAGCAAATGTGCCATGGCGCAACACAACTGACTCTTAAAGGGAATGGGAGATGAGACTGATTGGTTTATTCTTAAAACACACCTATAACTCATTAAGAGAATAAGCTCAACCTTGTTAGACCATGAGCCGTGGCGCAGAGCAGATTTTTCCATCCTTAAAATAGCAAAAGTGGATTCCGCCCTGCACTTTGGACTTTGTGCCTTGATCAACGAAGTAGAGCCCTAAAACTCATCCTTTTTTACAGTGCTGTTAGATCTCAATTTGGATTTTGGCATTAGTTTTTGAGGGTATTTTGTTCTACTTCATTTTGTCAGACAGGTCCTATTAAATGACTTCTTGACTGTGAGCAGGTGTGGCAGGCCTTTGTATGGCTGGAGGAATTGAACTTAGGTGAGTTCAAAGACATGCGCTATATGTGAATTGAATAAGCTAAATTGGCCATAGTGTATGTGTGTGAAAGATTTTGTATGGGTGTTTCCCAGTGTTGGGTTGCAGCTGGAAGGACATCCGCTGCATAAAACATATGGTGGATAAGTTCCACTGAGGTGACCCCTGATTATTAAAGGGACTACGCCGAAAAGAAAATGAATGAATGAATCTGACATTTTAGCTCTTGAGGACTTTTTGGTCTACTTCACTTTGTCAGGCAGGTCTTATTTAAATGACTTCTTCGTTGTGAAGAGGTGTAGCAATAATCAGGCCTCTGTGTGATTAGAGGAACTGAACTCAGGTGTGATAAACCAGACTTAAGTTTTGTTTTATCAAGGGGGCAAACACTTTTTCACACATCGCTATGTAGTTTTTGTTTGTAGATTCTGTTTGCCTTAATTATTAAAACCTGCATGATGTGTTTAATTGTGTTATATTTTATTAATATTTAAATTTGTTTGATGATCTGAAACATTAAAGCGTGATAAACATGCATCAAAAATAAAAGAATCAAGTAAAGGGGTAAATATTTTTTCACACCATTGTGTAAGTATATAAGAGGTGCATTTTGACTTTGTGCTTTATTTCTATCAGTCATGAAAGTAACATTATGCTTGATATTTTAACCTGACATTAGCATGACAAGCAATTTTGTGGCCAAAGCTTATCTTTTTTCTCGCAGAATATCTTCTCTTTGTATTCGCAACAGTACTAAAATATTCAGTCCATCCGTAATATTGCTGCAGAAAGACTTGTTTTGAGATTTGGGGTTATTCATGGTCTGCTGAAAGTAATTTGTTAATTTTAATAAGCTGCTTTTTAACATTCGATAGATGAACTGTGAGGAGAATACCTCATTGTACCCAATTTTGAAAAACACTTCACCGGTAGTTTACAATGTAATGGAAATTTACTCAAACCATCATGGGGCGTAAAATAAAGGTGCATTTTTTCGTAGGCGCTGTACATTTGTTTGCACTATTTTTTTCAAGGCTGCTCTCTTATGGATACTCAACCACTAATCATGAGCTCCAGCAGAAAACTACTGTATGTTTCTGACTAATGAATTCCCTTCTCAGCACGCAGTGGCCCAGATACACCGCACCGTTGTTAGAACAAACCTCTGTATTCTTTACACTAACAGACTGTTAGCTCTCTATCACTAACATTCAGGGCCATCTCACAAATGATGACCGTTGACAGAAATTATCAATGGCTTGAAATGCAATGATGAAGTGTGATAGCGGCATGGCGTCTGTTGGACCAGCTGCCACTGGGACTGGATCAGACCTCCAGTCAATTATTCAGCACACAGCATGTTCACAGAGAGTTTAGCATAGACTGGGAGACTGTTGACTCGCAGCAGGGGAGTCGGTGAAGTGCATCAAAGAAATTAAAATCTCCACAATCACAGGGCCAACAAATAAATGATTTTAATGAATCTGTTTCTCAAAGATCATCATTATTCTGCCTTCATTTGGAAAGAATCGACCGTTTAGAGCTGCCTTCAAGCGCACCTGAGCTACTACTTCTGAGCTTGGCAAATGCTATTATGAATTCAAATGAGATGTTAGAATTTGGACATTTTAATTATTTATTTAATTTGCATTCATTTACATTTTTTAACTAAAGTTCTAACAAAACTGTGCAAGCTACTTCAGGCGTACACAAATATACACAATCATTCACTTTCATTCAGAGCAAACTTTGTTTGTCACTGTGAGTCACATTATCGCCCAGATGTTATCATCATAATGTGGGTATCTATGTTACTTGAAAGTGCTTGTGGGAAATTCATACCTCTAAGGGCCAGATTGTGACTTGCACCAGTGTCTTTCGCTGTTAAACAAATCTTGGATATGCAGTAAAACATTAGCACTGAAAAGGTATTTTGGAAGACAGTAAAACACTCTAAAGAAAGGATGTTCAACTTTTTGATGAGAAATAAAAAACAGAGAAGATATTAAAGATATAAAAAAAGGAGACAATCCGCTCTGATTAGTAACTTAAATATTAAATAATTTACAGATTAAGTTATAAGCCCCCTGAATTATTAGCCCCCTTGTCTAAACATAATAGTAAATTATTTCTAATAACTGATTTATTTTATCTTTGCCATGATGACAGTAAAAAATACTTGACTCGATATTTTTGAAGGCACTTCTATACAGCTTAAAATGACATTTAAAGGCTTAACTAGGTTAATTAGGCAGGTAGGCAGGTTATGGTATTTAGGTGAGCTATTGTATAATGGTGGTTTGTTCTGTACACTATCAAAAAATATAGCTTAAATGGGCTAATAATAATTTTGATATAAAAAAATGGTTTTGAAAAATGTAAAGCTGATAGCTGAAATAAAACAAATAAGACTTTCTCCAGAAGAAAAAATATTATCAGGCCTACTGTGAAAATTTCCTTGCTCGGTTGAACATCATTTGGGAAATAAAAAAAATAAAAATAAAATTAATAATAATAAGTTAATAATTCTGACTTCAACTGTAAGAAGAAGTCATTTAAGCAAGAGGTTTGAAAAGATTTTTTTGAAACATATTGGTCTGTGTTGTATTTAGGTACCATAAGTTAAGATTGTATCTTTTATGGTTATTTTATTCCTTTATTTTCCTTTTTCTCTAACTCCCTTATTTATCAGGGGCTGCCCCAGTGCAATGACCAGCAATCTATTCCAGCACGTCTTACACAGTGAAGCTGCAACCTAGAACTGGAAAACATCCATACACTCTTGCATTCACAGACACTCATATATATATATATATATATATATATATATATATATATATATATATATATATATATATATATATATATATATATATATATATATATATATATATATATATCATAAAAAATGTGATGTTTGTTTTAAACGAAATGTGATGGAAAGGATTAACAAATCTGAATGCTTCCAAAAAATAAAATAAATTACTATAAAAAATAAATATTTTTTAGAAAAGTGTGAATGCATTTATTTATTTATTTTATTTATTGCCTCCCATTTCATTCTTTTAAAGTATGGTAATATTAGTGTATTTAAATGAAATCAAATTGTAATTGTTTTTACAAATGTAAATGGATTTAACATAAAACAATCATATTGTCCCCAAAACAACCTAACAATTAGTATTTCTTTAGTAGTTTAGTGGTATTTTTTTGCAGTGTAGTTAAAAAGAACAAGCAGCTAAAGTCTTTATTTTTAAGTGTCGGGTATTTACATAAACCATGTGATGTGATTTACTTCTAAGCTTTGCTGTTCTCAGTGTATTCCTATTTGTGCCATTATTTAACTCCAAAACAGCATGCATTAACCCATTTTGCAGCTTTGCCATTAGTAGATTCCCGGACAATATTACCATTGCCTCTGCTTTATTTGAAACTTAATACGAGTTGCACTATTATGTAAGCTGCTAAAAAATAATAATAATAATTAAATGACCAGAAGTCTCAGTTTTACAGTTAATCATGGGCTTGCTTGGTCACTCAAGTGTTCTTTATAAATTCAGCAGAGTACAAAAGCTGTCATTGGGTTCATACATTTACAAAAGTAAAAAAAAATCATTTTGAGTACTAATATGCATCTTTATGGTGTATATAATAGAGACGAACTGACACTAAATTTCTCAGCTGATGTTGATAACTAATTATTCTTAATTATTATATTGTGAAATCTGCTGATACTGATAGTTTGGTGGTTCTGCTTTTAATACCCTTCTTTTAAATTAGTAATAATTAATTCCACAATTTATAAAGAAAAGCAAATAGATGATTTATTCTCAACATTTTGTTTCAGATCTTAATCATAAAAAAAAATACATTTAATAGAATCAATATTCTGGACTCATTCTGATTAAATTAACGTTTCTTAACTCTTTAAATTGTATTAATTCATCTTAATACTCACTGAACTTTGCTTTAGCTTTGCTAAACTAATATTATTTCCTTTAATTACATAGCTATTTTAAAAGTTTTAACCAAAGTTTTGATGTTTTCCAACCATCTAATTTTGATGTTTTCATGTCCTCAGAGAAATTAATTGACAGAACATATTTACAGCCTTAATATCAACTGCTTTAAGGTTAGGGAACTATTTATACCCGAAGGTAGATTTGGTTTGCAGTCGAGTTCTCATTTCATAAAAGTGCCACAAAAAAAAAAATTTTAAACTCGCATAGCGACAACAACAAATGGACATGAAGACATAAAACTTAAACATACAAAACACTCTTCAAAAATTAAATATATAAAATAAAATGATAACGAATAAATAAACAAGTGATTGATTGTCAAAAAAGCATCCTTAAAGATAAAAATTACTTATTTGCATCAATGGCTAAATGAAGAACATTTAACATTTCATTACAGAAAAGGTTTCATTGCAGTGGAAAAAACATGTTGTTTTTTATGAAAAAAAATCTTCACAGTAATAAAAATGTAAATTCTTATGGCATCATTGTGAAAACACATTTTTGGTTCTTCCTGGAATCTTGATTCTGAAGACTGTACAGTATTTGTCTATTTACAGGTGAATCTCAAGTAATTGTTTCAAAGCGCAGCCTTGGGCTAAAGAGGGTCCAGTTCGAGGAACAGGGAATCTCATCTCTGTTATTTACAGACAATGTTTTTCTGTTGGCTTTATCAAACATGGATCTTTGGCATGTACTGGGGTGGTTTGCTGCCGAGTGTGACACGGCTGGGATGAGAATCAGCACCTCCAAGTCAGAGGCCATGGTGCTCCACCAGAAAAAGGTGGTTTGCCATCTTCAGGTTGGAGAAAAGTCCTTACTCCTACACCTGTTTGTCCAGGTGTAGAAGTTCAAGTGGCTTGGGGTTTTGTTCACGAGTGAAGGAAGGATAGAACGTGAAATTGACAAGCGGATCGGTGCAGTAGCAGCAGTAATACGGTCGATGTACCGGTCCATTGTGATAAAGAAGGAGCTGAGCCGAAAGGCAAAGCTCTCAAATTACCAATCAATCTACGTTCCTACTCTCACCTATGGTCATGAGCTTTGGGTCATGTCTGAAAGGACAAGATCTTAGATACAAGTGGCCGAAATGAGATTCCTTCGCAGGGTGGCAGAGCGTACCCTTATAGATAGGGGGAGGAGCTTAGTCACCTGGGTGGAGCTCGGAGTAGAGCCGCTGCTCCTCCACTTTGAGAGAAGTCAGCTGAGGTGGCTCGGGAATCTGTTTCGATGCCTTCTAGACGCCTACCTAGGGAGGTTTTCCAGGCATGTCCCACTGGGAGGAGACCTCAGTTAAGACCCAGGACATGTTGGAGGGACTATGTCTCGGCTGGCCTGGAAATGCCTCGTGGCCTGTGAATGCCTCGTGATTCTGCGGAAGAACTTGAGGAAGTGTCTGGGGAGAGGGAAGTCTGGGGTTCTCTCCTAAGACTGCTACCCCTGCAACCCGGCCCCAGAAAAGAGGTTGAAAATAATAAAATAACAGTAGTTAAGGTATCAATAAAATGCTTTCAGCAACTGCTAGTAATTTCACCAATAAAAATAAATAAAAATCAATAAAAACAAATCAATTATTCATGACATTTTTGATGCAGAAAAAAACAAAACAGTATTTTCTTGTAAAACATTGTCCAGTCATCTTTTTCTTACAACACAAATTATTTCAAACATTTTAGAAAGGTTTCTGCCCTAAAAGCCTTTGTACATTTTTAAAGCTGTGTATGAAATGTATGACTTCAAAAACAAAAACCATTACATAACAAGTCTTAAAAGCATTTCAGCCTCTAAATCCCCATCTCGTAATCCAGAAAGCTCATATATTTATTTGTTTAAAAAAAGAACAACAGCCTGTATAAATTCTTCATTTGACAAACTTTTATGTTAACTATGAAAACTTTAGCCCTTGCTCCTGATATTTTCCTGGAGGCTCCACATGGGATGCTTTTCAGTTTTGCATATAATTGTCATCAATCATGAGTGTGATATTAGCAGCGACAGTGTGGTTTGTTCCACCTCTCACCCAGTGGAGGAAACACTGGGCCAGATGAGCCATAGAGAGTTATTGCCTGCTAGATATTAATTTGTCTAAATCAAGGACAAGGCTATCCAAAGGAGCTCTAGACCTTCACTCATACCGTCATCAGTCTGACTCCCTTTCCATGCTTGTAAATCAATCAATGAATCAATGGGCTGAAAAAGAGTCACAACAAAAAAAGCCGTGTCACAGTCACCATATGTGGCACTATATCTCTAGGACACAATATTGACAAATCACATACGAGGTACAAGACACCTTAAACCTAATGTAAAATACCAACAGGGACAAAAGGGATAAATAACTTGACATTCAAATCAGGGCCATTTCGTTTTGTTGTTTTATTTTTTATATACTCTGCTATTTTCACACAAAACTTTATTAATTTGTGTCATTATTTTAATTTAATATTTTTTTTTTAATTTCTAATTTAAAAATAATTATTAGATTTATAATATATATTTTTGCTTGTTTGTTTGGATTAAAATAACAGTTATTATTATTTACTATAGTTGTAAAATCTATTTACTTGAATTTTTTTTTCTACTGGAAAAGTATAAAGTCTAAACACATCTAAAGTCTAAACGCAAAGTCTAAACACATTAAAACCATGTCCGAATCCATTTTGCTATTTTAAAGACGAAAAAATACAGTCTGCGCCTTGGTGCGTGGTCTTAAAGGGTTCTGCTTATTCTCTTAATGAGTTATGAGTACGTTTTGAGCATAACGTGCATTAAACTAATCAGACTCTCCTATTCCCTTTAAGAGTCAATTGCGTTCTACTATGACGCATTTGCTATTTACATGGCAGACTTTGTAAGTGGACTGAAACTGAACGCTTCACTATAAAGAAAACAGTTAAACAGACCATCTGCGTGTGAATAAATCCTCCATTTGGCCTCTGCTTTCTCTTCATTTTACTTCTTTACTTTCGTGGAGAAAGAAAACTGTCACTCCACTAATGAATATGATCTATTAGCCTTCATATTTTATTTCGTAATTTTGTTTGTAACTATTTTTTAATTCAGTTATAATTTCCAGTGAAATAATAAATGAACAATAATAACCAATTGTGGTCAAAAAATGCCCCATATGGTGATGCATGCATCTTCAAAACCCGACAAATCTAATCTTGTTTTTTTTTTTTTTATAGAAATATAAATATGCTTTGTGGCCGGGCTTTTATCACAAGGAACCAGGCCAGGCTCAGCCCAAAAGAGCGATATGGGACCATCCTCCTGCAGGCCCACCACCCATTATGGAATAGGTGTTGGTCGAAGGTTAGGAACTCGACAACCAAAACATCGGACACAGAAACTGGCTCCTGTGACATGGAATGTCACCTCACTGGGAGGGAAAGAGCCCAAGCTTGTGCGGGAGTAGTCGGAATGGTACAGACTAGAGATAGTTGGGCTCACTTCCATGCAGAGCCGCTGCTCTGGAACTCAACTTCTTGAGAAGGGCTGGACTTTCTTCTACTCTGGAGAGAGAGGTGTTGAGCTGGTCTTGGCTTGCTTATACAGTTGAAATCAGAAATATTAAACCCCCTGAATTATTAGCTCCCTCTTTTTTTTTCCTAATTTCTGCTTAACGGAGAGAATATTTTTTGAGAGAACACATCTCTAAATGAGAGAACACATTTATAAACATAATAGTTTAATAACTCATTTCTAATAACTGTTTATTTTATCTTTGCCATGATGACAGTAAATAATATTTGACTACATAATTTTCAAGATGCTTCTATACAGCTAAAAGTGACATTTAAAGGCTTAACTGGGTTAATTAGGTTACTGTAACTGGGCAGAATAGGGTAATTAGGCAAGTTATTGTATAACAATGTTTTTTTTCTGTAGACTATCAAAAAAATAGCCCGCTTTTATAATTGCTTTTATTCTAGCTAAAATAAAACAACACGCTCTGTGCTGAAATTTAGACCAGCTTTTAGTTGGTCAATGGTGCAGTCTATTTAAGTTGCCTCAAAATAGCAACGTGCCAACAATGCACCTTAACACACCTTCTTTATAGACCTGCACGTCTACGAGACCACAAAATGCCGCAAATGGATTTGCTTTTTAAACAACATGACGCAAAACAGGAACATTAAACCTGCGTCTGTATGAAAATAGCAACAAATTACGCCGGGTGATGGGTGCCAAAGCAACATTTTCATTTAAATTAACTTGATTTACAAAAATCAAAAAAGAAAATTAACTTTATAATAAAAATAAATGCATAAAGTGTGCTGAAAACATAAAGACAACTATAATACTCAATTACATTAAAAATAATACTTATGCAAGCAATCTAAAATAATACAAAGTAATGTGATAATGGCAGGGAAATATTTTTTTTTAATTGAGTCCTTTTGAATTTTTTTTTTAACCAAGCAAACTTCCTAACAAGTAACATCAAAATTGTGATAAAGGACTGACTGGCTGTGACAGAAAAAAAACAATACTTATCACTACCTACTACCAGAGATGTATAGTAACGAAGTAGAACTACTTCACTACTGTACTTAAGTACTAAAAGGCAGTATCTGTACTTTACTGGAGTATTGTTTTTTTCTCCTACTTCCACTTTTACTCAAGTACATATTTTCCATGAGTTTTATACTTTTACTCCGATAGATTTTTTATGTGCTGCATCGTTACTCGTTACTAGGGGTGTCAAAATGATCGATATCAGTTCAGTAATAGATCATAACCGGTGATTACGTGATGACGTCATTTATCTCCTATGCGCGATGTCGCAATGGTCTCAATATTATGGCGGAGGACGGCGCGAGGGCGAGTAAAGGCGGCAAAACACACGAGCCCCTATTTCACTATTAGGGAGAAATGTTGTAAAACTTCACCTCTGCCTCTCTCTCTCTCTCACTTTGGACATTTGACCCGCTGGCCTTTTTGTAAGGTAACTTTTCCTCTCTTCTTGGCTGATAAAGCTGTAGATTCAGACACGAGCGTGTCTGATGCGCAGGTTTTCTCCACTGTGTCTATTACCTGTGATAATCGCGCATTCTTCCCGCCATGGCTGAACAACGCTTTCATTTCTAAATCCCTTTCTGTTGAGGACAATAACCAATCATCAACTACTTGCAATACTTAAGTACAAAAAATGTTGAATACTTTACTACTTCCACTTAAGTATGGTGCTTAAAGAGCACTTCTACTTCTACTCAAGTGAATTTTTGATTGAGTACTTGTACTTTTACTTAAGTATGGGTCTCTAGTACTTTATACATCTCTGCCTACTACAAATGGGGATACACTGTATGAGCAACAATAAGGTGGTCAATTGGAAAACAAAAAAGAAAAGCCTCAAAGACAAACACCAAATTTGAGGAGGTTATTGGAGACAGGACAACAGGAAGGACATGAGGAGAGACTCAGTAATCGTCCCAGAGATCACGTCACAGTGTTTTATAAGCCATTGTGCCTCTGCTCAGGTGATAAATACACAAGCATGGCTCCAACATACCAGATAGGGCTCATTGTTGGGGGCGTTCGGCCTGTATTTCATCGGCTGGGTTCAGCGTGTGATGGATGGGGTGAGCCTAAGCCATATTTCTCCAACCGTCTTGTCCCTGGCACAGTGTTGAATTTGGGAAGTAAAGTCGAGTGGAAGCTGTAGTAGGGGATTCTAGGAGAGAATGTCAACACAACCATTGCTATTCAGACAGTACACTAATAAGAGGAAACATTCAGAGTTGACTGTGTATCAGTTTGAATGGCCCGTCAGACTGTGATATACATTTTTTTAAATGAAGGTCTGCATATTCATGTCTGCCTGCAAGATGAAAATTGTGTAAAACACACTCGTATTTTAGAAAAAGAAGTTAATGTTTGCAGAGATGCACCGATATGGAATTTTTGACCAATACCAGCTTGTTAGATTTAGAGGCCAATAACCGCTATGAAAAAATAAAAATAACATTTTCTTCATGTTTGCAAACATATACATTTATAACTTTATTAATACTACTTATATCTATGGCCAACATTTTTATATGAATAAAATATACCACCTTAAAACAGCATAAATAAAACTATCAAGTCACACCAGTCAATCAAAATACCTGTAATGTGAGGGGATGCTGACAAAAAAAGTGCAGACCCAAATGCAGATTTCTACACAGAAATGTTCAGGAAAGCAACGGTCAACACAGGGGCAAACAGATGTATATGGGGAATCGAGAGTCATAGTCAAATAACAAATGGTCAGTCCCGATGGCCAACAATGTAAGCAATAAACGAACAAAGCAAAGATTGGTACAAAACAAACAAACAAAAAAAGGAAAGGAAAATTTGTGTCATAATGTTCACAAACAGTATAACAAGACTCAGCACTGATGTGTGTGTGTGTGTGTGCTGTATAAATAGTCTTTGTTATCAGTTCACACGCAGCTCCCAGCCATGAGTGTGTAATCTACCGAATGAGAAACAGGTGTGTGTGAGCAGTGCATGACTGGAACTTTTAGTCCATACACCAGCGAGTTTGTAGTCCTTTAGCAATCTCTGTGTTTTCCAGCAATCTGCCAGGATTAGATTGCTGGTGATTGTGACAATACCAATAAAATAATAAAAAAACGTGTCAGCCAGCTAGCACGTTAGGTGGTTCAACCAGCGGAAATAATACATCATTTATCTGCCTAAAGATATCGGTCTAATTTTGTTATTAAAATGATAATGATAACATTATAAATGTAATTTATCGACCAATATTGATATGGTATGGTCATACTATGTTTTATATGTTTGTTTTTATAGTTATGCGTGTTTTTAATGCAGGTGAGTGGGCTTGACAAACCACCTGTAAGACACACTCTTCCTGTCTTAATGCACCAAACATTTTGCTAGAAATACTTCTATGTATTATACATAACTTCTTTCATTTACACCACTTTATTTTCAGATTGACATCAATATCTCTTGTTCAAATACATTATGAACAGCAGCTACGCTAATTATATGCTCTCTATTTACATCTGGGGATGCCCATCCCGAGGCCTCTAGAGATTGTGTAGCACCACCTGATCAGATCCAAGACCTGTCAAGAGATGAAGCCAACCATCTGATGACATCCGAGGATGCACTAATTATACATGCACAAATTATTCATTGTACAACATGTAAACATAGACATCACCTACTGTATATAATTTCACTACAGGTTAACTGTGTTTATATGCAATAACTGCAACTGATAATATTTAGTTATTAGTTAAAGTTATTAGTAACTAATTACCTTAACTTTTCTGATTTTTATTGTAATGCAATAATGTTCACCTTTTAAAAGCTGCTTTGAAACAATATTTACTGTGAAAATTCTATTCAAATACAAATAAACTTAAATTTAATTGAAGAATAAAGCTTCAAAGAACTTATAGCTCCCCCTCTCTTTTTATTTTTATTTTTTTGTGTGTGTGTATTGATGCATATCTACTAATAAAAATGTCTACATCTAAAACTTTCTTCTAACCTATTTATTTACCACAGCTATAAAAAAAAATGGAACCACTTAAAAAACTAATTTGATTGCAGGGGTTTAAGCAGTAGGGCTTTGGAAAGCAACGCCAGTCTAATCCACCGCTGAAGCCTGGCAGAAGTTCCAGAACTTTACTGGCAGCACTTTTTAAAGTGTGCTCCATCTCATAATGTGCTCTGCTTCACGCCATTCAAACACATGCTCTATACGGTTCCTTCTGTTTTACGGTCACCTATAGAGCATAAGCATCCGAGCAGAGCAAATTGAATTAAGCATCTGATACGTCTGCCCTCGTGGAAACCTTCGGAGGACAAAAACGGGAATGTAGAATGCACTAATGGAACAGTTGTACAAATTAAGTGTGTTTTTTAGGTGTGTCATGAGGCTCAGAGGGGTGTCGAGTAGCCTCCGGCGATCTTTGATGAGTGTGCGAGTCAGCCAGAGTCCTGCGGTGTTGTCGAACAGCAGTTCATGCATTAACCATCTCCTGATGAGCATTTGAAGGCAGCACTGCTGCTTCTAAATCCTGCTATAGAGCTGTTACCTTTTATTTCCGCCTTACTGCGACTGCTTCACCAAGTCCATTGACTCTCTGAAGAAGCAATTAAAACAGAAATCTTTTTGCAGCTTCATAGGCTTTGCATTCCTGGCATGCTGTTGAAGGTATGGCATGTTCAAAGGATAGAAAAAGGCTTTTCATTTTCGTAAATCACTCAGTGGCTTACAAGAAGAGGTCAGATTTGTTTTAAAGGTCTATATCACGAAATAATGGATTTTGCTTTGATCTTCTAAAAGCTGAGTGTATTCACTTTTAAAAATAAGCGGTTTTCATTGGCATCTGTGGTTCCATGTAGAACCTATAGTATCTTTAGATTATTAAAATGTTCTTTACACTAAAGGCTGATTTATATTTCTGTGTCCAGCAAACAATGGTCCAGAGCAACCTTTGCTAGGTTGCATAGCACCCTTCATGTCTAACGCAGACGCTGATGTGCTCCCTTGATACAAAAATTTAACTACACGTTGCAATGACATGTAACGCAAGCTCTGTAACTGGTCAGCTTGTTAGCTGGGACAAGTGTGGCTGGTGCTGAGAGCCATGAGCCTGATGGAGCGAGTGTTTACAAGTGTTAAGTGCCATGAAGGAGCTCCAGATGGAAACTTTTGTTGTGTTTATCTTATGATTTTGAAGTTGTTGCCAGTCTGCTGGTTCCTGCCTCTGAATGAGCGAGTTTTAGCTACTTGTACATTAAGGTAGCATTCAGAAAAAACAAATCACCCACGAAGAAACTTGATACAAAGAAACATGCCAAAGCCTACTGCTAGCTAGCATTTCGGAAGTGTTGTTGAAGTGCAATACAAACAGCACGCAGAGGTATAAATGCACAGCTACGCTCAAGGCATGCAGCGTTGGTCACAGTGATCGCACCACACAGAAGTATAAACTAACCTTAACACAAGTAATGCTATCTCATGGAAATTCATAACTTTTTGATTTAGTGGCTAATTCGTATGAAATACAGTGGTACTATCTGATTCGTACTATTTAATATGATTTTCTTATCCAACAATGGTGGAGTAATGAAGTTAACGGCCACCTGGCCACCAGGAAGAAGGAGGCTGAGAGCTGGCGCACTTTAAAATTATTTAATAAAAAATTAACAAAACAAATGGAAACAAACTAAAAGCAACAGTCACATAATATGTCCGGGCCTGGTCCTCACTTGTCTAGCACTGGCGTCTTTCCTCCTTTTAGCTTCAAGGGCCCCTTTATGAGACTCGAGGCAACTGATGCGTCCAGTTGTCTTTGATTATCTCACTCGCTCTTGACCCTGCCTCACTCGCCACAGACAGGTTGAGTTTAAGGTTGAGTGCCATGCATGCCTTCTTTTGTACATTTCCATATGGCTGAAGTCATGCAAATTCGTATTGAATTAGCCACTCAACTGACCAAACATAAAATAGGTTTCCTCGTGAGATCAGGCTGCAACAACAGGTTTTTTGAAAAAGAACCAAAAATGTTTCTCCATGGCACAGTAAAATTGTTACACACAAAAAACATCTCTGAACCTTTATTTTAAGACTGTATGCTACAATTTCTGTGTTTTGAAAAACAATTAAATTAATTGTCAGTATTTTTGTCTAGTTTTCAAGTACAAATATCTGACCATTCTTAAATCAAGATTTACTTGAGATTTATTTAAGACACAAAATGATGTTGATATTAAGATTTTCTCCACTTATTTTGCAAAAGCTGTCAGAAAATATATAAACAATTCAAATAAAAACCCCATAATTATCTGACTGCACTGGCAGGTTTATTATTTTAGGCATGAAATATTTTTTTTTTATTAATTTATTCATCAGAATATAACACAATATCTTATGTCATTTCAAACAATTGAATCTTGATGTAAGAACTGTCCAATTTTGTAATGGAAAAAAGATCAAACTAAGTAATAAAGCCCCTCTCTTTTTAGCAGTGTGTGTTTTTAATATAAAACAGCCAGCTTTTCCATCAAAGCTACAAATAATTCATCACGAAAAACTCAATATATTTAGAAGCATCAAAGCAACATTTCAGATGCAAATTGAAATGATGGTGACAACCATCATATGAGTTCATAAACATATTACTTTAATAATAAAGCACTCTCGATTCAAAGTGCTCCTTTTCCTCTTCTTCCTCGTGTCCTTGTCTGTGATTTCAACATTAGCAACCCCAGCAACAAGCTTAATATTCTAATGATTATAGTTCAAGGTAATTTCACAACATTACCACCTTACCTGCACATTATTCTCTCTGACACACCAAGTGTTTGTGCTAAACTCATTGCTAAATAAGGTACAGTAATAAGTCTTGGCGCAAATAATGTCTAACGAGAAGGAGTCTCCCCCTCTGAGCACTTTGATTGGCAATTATGATAAATTCCTTTAATTACTGCATGCTCAGGGGAGGGTTTAAATCCTGACTTTGGCACCAACATGACAACTTTTTGTGTACTTAAAGAGAAAAATAGCATCTCGGCACCATCCTACGGAGGCCATTACAACTGGTAGCACAGCTGCTGGAGAGGCACGTGAGGAATGGCTTTGGGACCTGGCCATCTATCACAATCTGGCCCTTTTTCCCTCCCCTTTTTTTCTTTCATATAAGAGAATTCATCAGGCAGGTTTGGCCTGAGGTCACTTTCTCATGCAGGTAATCTCAGCCGGGCTGCAGCTCGGCGGTGCTGGGTCAGGACTTTACAGCAGCTTTGCTCATATTGTTGACCTGGATGGAGAAAAAGCAGCATTGATGCAGAGCTTTACTACTTGTGCTCCAGAATGCTGATTGATCGCTGTTTACATTTCCCAGAATACCATTATATATCATTTCTGTAAGTCATACAGTATGATGAGCTAAACTAAGTAGTTATAATTTAGTTGTGGAATTATATCTGTAAATTGTAATAGCTGTACATCATGTATCATCATGAAGGATGAAAACTTTATCTTATATTGATGTTTCCATATCAATTAAACTCATAAGTGAGAAAAAACTTTTCTTTTTGATCTATATATACTGTAGATGAGTTAAACGGTTTCTTGAACTATAAAGAAACTATAGGCTAAGACTTAAATCTTCCCTTTGGGAGTTAATTGGATTGCTGTTTACTATTGCTGCAATATCAAGCGACTCGCTGTGATGGAGCTTATAATTGTAGTCAGTGGTGTAAAGTAATGAATTACCAAAATTCTAATTACCGTTAGTAGTTTTTCTGAGTAATTATACAAAATGTGCATTTTATTTTTACCTGAGTACATTTTTAGTACTGTAGCTGTATGTTTACTGCTGTATTTTAGAATAATCAGTTGCATGATTCCAATCCAATCAAATTGTGCATAGAAGAACTGCATCAGACAGACTGACCTCAAGACATGTATGATTTATTAATGCAGCAAATATTTACAATGCAAAAGCATTAAGGCCCAATCCCAATTCAACCCCTTAGCCCTTCCCCTTACCCCTCGTTTTGCATGTTCACATGAAGAGGTAGGGGTGTCCTAATTCTCTTTAGCTTTAAGGCGTAGGGCTAAGGGGAAGGGCTAGATACCCTTTCAAATTAAGATTTTTCAGGACCACGCTCGAAACCAAGGGGTAAGACAATTTTAACATTCTGTCACTCTATGACACTCAATTACCCTGTCAGAAAAGTCTAGTGGCTGGGAATTACATTTTTACAGTGTCTGTTATAATGTTATTGTTGTTTATGTGTGTTTAGATGGCCAAGGTGTAAATGCACAGTACAGTTATGATCTTATTGAAACATTAAATCATCATGATAAAATGATATTGTTGCCTTCAGTGATTTCCTGAAGATAAATACCAAAAAATAACACAACTGGAATAACTACAGCAGTCTCCATACTGAAAATTACTGTGTATTCTACAGTAAAGTAAAATACAATATACTGTAAATGCATTTACTGTACTGCAAGATACACTACCGGTAAAACGTTTAGAGTCAGTAGGATTTTAAATGTTTTAAAATAAGCTTCTCCTGCTCACCAAGGATGCATATATTTTAAAAAAAATACAGTACAAATTGTGAAATGTTATAGCACTATAAAGTAACTGTTTAAAAGTAGTTTGGCATTTAATCTAATCATTTATTCCAGTGAATTTAAACATGAATTTTCAGCTTCATTACTCCAGTCTTCAGAGTCACATGATCCTTAAAAATCACTTTAATATTAATTATTATTATTATTATTTTCATGATTATTATTATTAATGGTAATTGTAATAAAAGCAACAATGACTGGAGTAATAATTTCATTTGAAACTACACACAATAAGCAAGGAGTTATTTAAAATGTTATAAGTATTTAACAATTTAACAATTCTTTTAACATTTAATAAATGCTGCCTTGATGAAGAGAGTAATTTGTAAAATAAGAATTAAAAAAAGAAGAAAAAAAGTTTGACTGGTAGTGTCAATGATGCTGTAAATGTAAATACAGTATTTCTGCTGTAATTGATTTACAGTAAGTCATTGGCGAACTGCTGCCAGTAAGTTACTGTAGATTTTACAGGAAATCATTAACGGTGTGAGTGAGACAAAATTCAATTAAACACAAACTTACAATGCAGTTTCATTATGGAATAAAGTTGCGCTTTAAATGAAAAACAAACAAAACTAAACTAAAAAGCCAGTTAAATATTCACATGAACACACTACATTTTTTAACCAACTGGATGACCAGTATAGTGGATGTGCACACCATCAAATGTTTGCTTGAAATGTTGTATGTATTTGCATTTTAAATTTGTTTAAAAAAAATTAACAGCAGTATTTTTAATATTAATTAAATGTATTTGATGCATAGTATTTGTAATAAATTACATTTTGATTTATCTCTGTACCTAAATATTATGACTTTACTGTTGGGTTAGTTGAGTGTACCACCCCCTTCTGAATCATTTCCAACTTACAATCCCTAAGATCTCACAACAATGCAAAATTGGATAAACATGCTACAAGTGCTCTTCCAAGTGTTGTTGAATTATTATTATTTTTCAGAAAAAAACAAAATATTGTAGAAAAAAGAAACATTTGGGCTACTCAACTAACAGTTTCTGAAAACCTTACAAATGCAGGCAGCATCTACTGTTTTCGAACAGGTTTTTACCACCCCCATCTGGATAATATTCAGAAAAACAAGCAGTCACTCACATCAAATCCCCCAACCATGCTAAACTTTAAACTCCATACTAAACGTCAACTCATAAAGCTCCACTCAGCTGTTCCTGCACAATAAACTGGGATAAAAGAAAGTAGGCTGGCATCAAAGAAATTACACACTTCACCTTCAAAGTTTGACAGAATTTTCTGGCTGTTTTCCTATTTGCCCACTCAATTATGCGTTCTCTGCATTCATCTCCAGGTCCTTAGCTCATTAGAACAGATGTGTGTCATTTTCCTACTTTGTTGTATAATGTGATATATCCAGTAGCAGAACTCATCCTACACTGTTCTCCTCCGTCTCTAAGCAGATGACAGATTCCAGTGACAGATTGCCAATCAGAAGAGTTGGGCGAACGCTGGAGCTTTTCAATGTCAGACCAAAACAACACAGCTGCTGTTCTAATATCAAAGGTGTTACTCATCAGCGCAAAAGAAGATGTGTTCTGCTTTTATCAGCCATCACTAACCCGATCCTGAGTCAAGAGAACAGTGATTCGCTCCCTCAGGGGCTGACATGCAGTTTGAAGCTGCTTATATGGCAGGTGAATTTACTGAAGGAGCTGTACTTCCAGCTTATATTCATTAAGTCATTTTTATAACAGTGTTCAATGAAGATGGAGATGGGTAGTTCAGACTGTGTTTGTTTACAAGCTGGAATGCTTTATCCTTAATTATTTCAATGTACTCATATTATCAGTCAGAATCATAATGGATCTGCATTTAACAAACTTAATGGACTGCAGGCATGAGAAAAGATGCATTGAGTCTATTTGAAGTTTTGTCTGACAAGAAATTCATTCATTCATTCATTTTCTTGTCGGCTTAGTCCCTTTATTAATCCGGGGTCGCAAACTTATCCAGCAAGTTTTTACGCAGCGGATGCCCTTCCAGCCGCAACCCATCTCTGGGAATCATCTACACACACATTCACACACACTCATACACTACGGACAATTAAGCCTACCTGTACCACATGTCTTTGGACTGTGGGGGAAACCTGAGCACCTGGAGGAAACCCACGCGAAGGCAGGGAGAACATGCAAACTCCACACAGAAACGCCAACTGAGCCGAGGTTTGAACCAGCGACCTTCTTGCTGTGAGGCAACAGCACTACCTACTGCGCCACTGCCTCGCCCCTGGCAAGAAATGTCACATCTAAGTCTTACAAAATACACACTTTGAACCTTTTTGAATCTTTTTCTTTTCAACATACCATCAAACACGTAATTTTTTTCTTTACTCTAATTTTTGTTTCTCATTTGGAATAAAAACAAAACAAAAAAAGCTTCAGGAAAAGTTCTATTTGTTTTTTTTTTTTTTTTTTTTTTTTGCTAACATAAAATAAGGTTTCCCAAACATTACATGGGGGTTATTTTAATTAACCTAAAATTACTAAATATAAGGGGCAGCACTGTGGCTCAGTGGTTAGCACTGTCGCCTCACAAGAAGTTCACTGGTTTAAGTCCCGGCTGAGTTGGTTAGCGTTTCTGTGTGAAGTTTTCCTGCTCTCCCTGTGTTTATGTGGGTTTCCTCCATGTGCTCCGAATTCCCTGCGCAGTCCAAAGACATGCGGTAAATGTGAACTGAATAAACTAAATTGGTATAGTGTGTGTGTGTGTGTGAATGTGAGAGTGTATGGGTGTTTTCTAGTAGTGGGTTGCAGCTGAAAGGGCATCCGCTGTGTAAAACATATGCTGAATAAGTTGGCGGTTCATTCCACTGTGGTGACCCATGATAAATAAAGGAACTAAGCAGAAGGAAAATAAAAATAGAAAAATGAAAATAAACTTCCTCATGGTTATTTTAGTTACATTTTAGCTTAAAATTTCTAAATAAACATTTCCAGAACGATACAGGATGGATATATATATATATATATATATATATATATATATATATATATATATATATATATATATATATATATATATATATGCAACTGATTGGCTCATAGCCATGCTGTATTCCGCAATATCAGAACTCGTACTCATAACTGTATTACTCCACCCAAATAGAGTGACAGCAGATTAATAAACTCACTACAGTTTGAGAAATATTGCAGCTGTTGGAAAACATAATGTACATTTGAGGCTTTTTTAGGCAAGAATGTAGTTGTTTAGATTGCAAGTAGTTTATTTACATGGATAGTGCCTATTTAAATATTTATAATTTTTGAGATACAATGCGTCGGCGGTCATTAGGCTGTCATTGAGGAGAGCAAAGACGGCTGACGTTGTTCATCTACAAGATGGTGACAGAGACCACATAATAAGCCCTTAGAGGAGAAAAACAGCGTAAAACTACAAACTACAGCCAATCAAATCATTACAAATCTGGTAAGTGACTTTCTAAGTGAATCTCTCTCTTTTGTATGCTGTAGTGCTGTATTTATGCCATGGTAATTGTAGTGTATTGAGTGTGAGATGGGACTCATATCAGGAATGTATGTATTTTGTGTTTGCCACTTTTTGTATAATGTCAAGTTGCTTTTTGGTTGGCATTTAGCATTTTTCCTTATTGCAAACACAACAGTAATCTGGTAGTTATTGCGTTGCCTTGGCTTTTTCAGGGTTACTGTAATTATTGTGATATCCCGATTACAACAGAGAAAAACTGGGAAATGTATTTAGATTGATGGCATTTCATGCCGTTCTGCCTTATAATCGGACGCAATATAACTGTACGCAAGAGAATCACTAACTGTAAAATGACGTTGGTAATAGTAAGATATTTTGCTGTTCTAAAGGAATGGCGGAAGAAAGTAGTTCCCCATACAAAAGGTTTTTTAGACTCGCCGTGTTTTTTAGAAACACGATTACGAACTGTTGTATAAACGCAATATCCCAAATGTAGCAGTGCGATTGGGCTGTATATTGTCACTGGTGGGACACTGAGGCACTCGGCCATGCTGATATGCTGATATGAAGCTATATGTGAATTTTGTGATTTTAAGCTAAAATGTAATTTAAATAACCATGAGGGAACTTTACTTCTAGTCATTCGTGCATTCCAGCTGCATACATACACACACACATACACACACACACACACACACACACACACACACACACACACACACACACACACACACACACACACACACACACACACACACATTTATATAAAATCATTAAGTAGTTTATGCTCCAATTTTTTTACATTTAATTTAAGTGTTTGACTGACTATGTACACATGTTGGGAAAATATAATAATATAAAATATATCCATTGTTTTTTGGAAATGTTGAGGCAAACATCTTACATATTGTGCCTTTAATTGATCTAAAGTGACAAATAAGACATTTAACACGACACAAAATTTATTTTATATACACTTTTTACAAACATAATGGATTGCTTTTCACTCCACTGCATATGAATGGAAGACAATGATGCACAAAGTCTATATTGTGACCTTCAAAGTCAGTCAATGCCTGTCTATGATGTTTTGTCTATAAAGACATTTCACACAATCATTGAATTCTTACAAACACACACACACTTTGAACTTTAAAGCAATTTGCTTTGGTGCTCAGTAACTTATTCGCCGAATAGATACTTAATCATCGAACTGTTTTTCATTTGCCTGCAATAACTTCTATTGAAATGCTATGTGCAGGCCATTTTAAAGTATAATAATGTGGTGTTTTCATATTGGTTTTCTGTGCACATGAAGAATTTATGTTGTGTACACTTCTGTATATTTATTGCCTACTACATTCACCTCTCTTCTCATTCTCTGGGAGAAGTAGTGACAACAAGCTGTGACTTGACTTGAATATATTTCATGGGACACGGTGTGTCCAAATTCGGTTATAAATTCAACAGAGACTGAAATAAAGTGGATTATTTTCATGTTTATACAAGTGAAAACAACACAGCAAGCAGATGTAAACAAAGTTTTATAGGTGGGCTAGTGCGATAGTAGTCAATCATGTAAAGTATTTGAGCCGTGATGACAGAGAGCAGCGAGACTCATCTCATTCACTCCGCTGCCATGCACAAGAGCAGGACACCCACATCCATCAAAGCTGTCAATACCACTGTTTGCAAATAACTTCAGTGCTGGCAGCCAGGACTGCTGAAATCTCTACACTCGCTTCAAGCAAGAGTCTATTTACATGCAGTAATCCCCAAAAAAATCCCATAAATCGTAAAATCTACTTCAATTGGAACAGCACTGCATTAAAGAGAACATGTGGGGTTATTTTTAAAGAGTCCATATTATGCATTATAAAAGGTCATATTTTGGTTTTGGGTGTCTTCAACAACAGGCTGATAGGGTCAAAAAATAATATGCATTCTAACATGGCGACGAGCTAGTCAGACTTACAACTCCTACCACAGACGACCAGATTTTGATCTGTAGGACACCTTGAGATATTCAACTGACAAAATAGCCTTTGAGTTCAACCGTGGTCATAAAGAATACTGCTTTGCCATGGTAAATCGTAGAATTATGTACAAGGAAAAATCCAGATACAACTGAGGAAATACCTGACGGAGACGAAGCTAACATTAGCAGCAAGCTAACAGGTGACACTACATTAAACAATGGACAGAACGAGGTGATGAAGGCAGATATGAAACACTTCTGAATGCTATTCAAGTAATTAAAAATGAAATCTTCGAATTCGGAGGCAGATTAGCAGAGGCTGAACATCGAATTAGAAAAGCCGAGGATAACGTGAAAAAGCTACAGAAAACAGTGAATGTTTTGGAAAGTTGAGTTGTACTCCTCAACACAGACCTAGATGACTTAGAAAACCACAAATCGCCGTTGCAATCTCTGCCTAGAACTTTATGGAAAGGTGGCTTACTGATGTGTTTGGAGCATTTACTTTTCCGAGTCCAGTGATTATTGAAAGAGCGCAGCGCACAGAATCAGGCTGGCTCCAGGCAAAGCTACCTGCGAATACTGATCATGAAATTTCTCAACTTTTGTGACAGCCAGAGAGTGATACAGGCAGCCAAAGAGATGGGTATTGCGAAATTTTAGGAACCCAAGGTGATGTTTTTCCTAGACTTCTCAGTAGTGGTGAGGAAAGGATGAGAGAGACACTAAGTAGCCAGATTGCAGAGTATTTGTGGAAGACCAATGCAGGAATGCATTAAAGCAATGCAGGTAGACACCAGCATATACTCTTCTTAATCATAACCCCAAGTAACAACAATGATACACATTCAGTGTTAATCCAGACAGTGACAAAAGTTAAACTATTTTGAAAATTGACTGCATCACGCATGTGTAAGAAAAGCTCATGGTGGCTATAGAAACGACAAAGTGCTGAGGATCGCCAGTTCAGACACACATTTAAATCGGTAAAGGAAGAAGCACGCGTTGCATTTTCAACATGATTGTGGATGCGATATGTGAATAGCCCATAAAGATTTTAACCTGAGAGATACATTACAAGCACTGATCTATAATAGATAAGTCATTAAAAGCCACGATTACAAGGTACAACACAAAATAAATACATATTTTGAAAACCACAGAAAAAGAGGCAACAATTCCAAATACACTTACAGGTTATAGAAGAAAAAACAATAACAGGATCTGGAGAAAAAGAAAATGGTCCAAATAAACCGTGTAACAGTTATTGACAAAGTCCTGTACATGATTAGTCTTTACTGATTCCTCCTTTTATAACAAAGGCCCAGCGAATACCGCGATGGAGCGTAGCTTATTGTATAAATCATCAGAAAAATAACAGGAACAAACACAGCACAGGATATAGTATGGTATTGTTGTGAAAATTAATTTTCACACTTTATTCCCCACAGCGAATCTCTTAGTTATAGTAATCTTCCTTTCATGATCAGTCCTATGATCTTCATATTTGGGAATGTCTTGTATCGACATCGATGCGTGCAGGTAAAAAATCGGAACACAAAACAAATCATTAATGAGACTCTGAGTTGACCCTTTCCTATCTTGAGTCACAAAAAATATCTAAACGAGTTAATTTATTTCTTAGTAATGTGAAAGTGTTACGTTTATTTTTATTAACATAGGCTTAAGATGATAATACACTACTTTAAATAATAAAGACTATTATGTCTGTGATTGTGAAGATATATGCATATGCGTGTATACTGTATGTATGCTTTTATCTGAGTATATATTTGTTGTTTATTTTGCTTTATTTGTCTATACATTTGTTTATTTGATTTATTTTACAATGCTTGTTTGTTTGTTATTTGTGAAGTGCTTTGAGTTGCATGCATGCAGGAAAAGTTCTATACAAATAATATGTTTATTATTATTATTATCATTATTATTATTATTATTGTTGTTGTTGTTGTTGTTGTTGTTGTTGTTGTTGTTGTTATTATTATTATTATTATTATTATTATTATTATTATTATTTTAAAAATAACTTTACCTAACATTGGGGCTGTGCACTTGAAACCTAACTAGCAAGCTACAATTATCCAGCAGTTATCGCACTGATATCAGTTGTACTGATAACAACACAATGTGTGCAAGTATTTGAAAATGTTATTTTCTGTAGTGCATTTAGTTAAGGCCATTTGGTAATTTCAGTCATCATTCAAGAAATCCTTCATCTTTTCATCAGTGGCATGCAGTCCTAAAAGTGTCTGGATCAGTATGGAACGATTTTGTGTCTTTTTGGATACTTTTAATGATTTTGCTCTGTACATGTTTGCTGCATTTATTAAGCATCCGTGTCTTGAGGTCAGTCTGTCTGATGCAATTTTAAATATGTTTGGATGGGAATTACACAATTGATTTATCCACTTATCTAGTCACCATAAACCAGAAAAAATAAACATAATATAATGACTGCAGGTAGAAGGAAAAAGTCAAATTAAAGATACAGTATAGCACGAAAATACATGAAGTACGATTCCATAGAAAAAGATACTCATTTACAGTAATTTGAGCATTTGTAATCCATTACTTTGCACCACTGGTTATAGGCGATGTTAAAGAAAACATAATTTTCCCCATTATTTAAGCACCTCGATTCCCGGTGGGTCTGAAATGCTCGGATTTCTAAAGCTATGACTGGCTGAAGTAGGTGTTGGAAATGTTACACCTCAGAAAATAAACAAGAGTTTCAGCTTACAAGGGCTTGAGCAATTGTAAACACAAACTGTTATTAATAACATGATAGATCAGATCAAGACACAGATAATACAAATCCTGCCACGGTTGCCAAATCTTCTAATAAAATATCAGTTTTATCTGGTATTCAATCAGAGCTGTTTAATACACAAATCCTGTTAACAGCAAGTTTCGTCTGACCCTTAAAACTGTATTAACAGTCCTCTATCAGCCAAGAAGTTGACTGGCTAAATACAGAGAAGAGCAGAAGCAGGAGACAACGTAATGATAAAAAATAAGCTGAGTTTGCTAAATAGTCTTAATAATGTATATCAGGGGTGTCAAACTTCTGGAGGGCTGCAGCCTAGCACAGTTTCGTTCCAACCCTGCACCAACACACTTACCTGTAGTTTTCAAACAAGCCTGAAGGACTCAATTATTTTAATCAGGTGTGTTCAATTATGGTAAGAGCTGCGGCCCTCTAGGAACTGAGTTTGACACCCTTGATGTACAGTTCAGTGCTCAAATTCTGTATGACCAGCTCAAATCCAAAAGGTGTTATTATGCAACAAGCAACAGCAGTTGAAAATTACAACATTATCACTTCACAACATCATCTGCTGACATTAAAAGCTTGGAATTTAAGAATTGTTCTTGTACATATTGGGAAAAAATATCCTATGAAATCATACATCCTTATATGATAATAACAATAAGATCAAAATAAAAATAATTACAAAATAAGTAAATTGGTAGAAAATTACATCCATAATGAAAATAAAAGCAATACAAATGTATACAATAGTTGCTCTCTTGATGCAACATACAGTTGGCTATAAAGAATTACCAGATCCTTCAGGCAACAGCTTTACATATCATATTATAATCAAGATTTTCAGCTACTAAAGCTTCTAAGCCAATATAAAAACAAGCCATTAATAACAGGGTCTGTTTACCGCAGCGGTTTCAACCAGAAAACAAAACGGTGTATCTCAAGACTCAAGATTTTTAGCTTTTGAAGCTATTTTGAACATAATCTGTAAGGAATTGTGTCCATTTAACTGCATAACTTCAGGAATTAAAATATCTCACATATAATAATCTTAAATTATAATCAAGACTTTCAACCTCCAATGCTTTAAAAGCAACAAACAAATGATGATGATTATTTTACAGCATCAGCCGGCGGCTAGCTCTCTGCAACTCTTACATGGTCACCTGCTGAAACCAAGCAGAGCTGTGCCTGGTGAGTACCGGGATGGAAGACCACATGGGAAAACTAGGTTGCTGTCGGAAGTGGTGTTAGTGAGGCCAGCAGGGGTTTGTGTGGGTCCTAAAGCCCCGGTATAGTGAAGGAGACTCTGTGGTCATCAGTTTTAGACTCAAAATCATTAAACTATAATTAAGAGTCTTTTTTGTTAAATATTCTAAGTCAACTTTAAACACATTTTTTTTTTCAGAAAGACAACAGCGACAGCTCGCAGTGGCATTGCTTTTGTTTTATCAGATAATGATGATTCAGACATTGCTGGTGCTCAAGCAGATCGATCAGAACCAAACAAAGTGTTTTTTTCTCCACAACCTGGAAACAACACAACAACAACTTCTTTCTTTTCCATGCCTTTGGTTGGGCATCCTGCTAAAATTTCAGATTTTAACTTCTGTGGAAATAATACCTGCACTTGGATTAAGTTGTTTTGGGCTGGTGTGAAGCAGCGTTTATAAGTTTATGTTTTCAGTTACCCAAAAATCATGAAAAGTTTTGTAGTTAAAACGTCCCCATGTATTTACAGCCTCAGTATAAATAGTTCTTTGTCTATATTATCTTAGTTCACTGTATCTGCTGCCTTATTGTTTTGGTTTTGTTTTAGCATTATTATTTTATTGAAAAAGTCAGACCACACAGGTTTTGTCTTTACTGCAACCTATTGCAGGTTACACTACACACTACAGGTTACATTACACACTAAAGGAAAAATACATTTCCTGGCATTCTATTATATATTGAACTATTAATGACAGACTTCCTTTTGTGAAACATAAACAAGATCATTTACAAAATGTTTTCCATCAACAAAATATATACAATGTGTGTTTCTTGTATTCTTCACATTCTGGGGACCAACTGTCCCTACAAGTATAGCGATTTGGTCCCCATAAAGAAAAAGGCTCATAAATAGACCCACATTGAATCTGTGTGTGCAGAAATCCACAGATTTTTAACACATTATTGAGACTATTTATTTACTTCTGTAAATGTGTGTAAAGTTTTTAAATCAATTTTAGTAATACTATTGACTAATACAGTTTGTAAAGTAATATTTTCTGTCTTCTGTCTTAGTAGATATATTATATGAAAGACTTGCTTCGTTTACCAAATAAATGGATTTATATTTCATATATATATATATATATATATATATATATATATATATATATATATATATATATATATATATATATATATATATATATATATATATACACTTTTTAGTTACGATACTCCCAAAATCATAAATGTTTCACAAAATTCCGAGCACAAATAGCAAAAAATGTCAGCAGATTCTGTCTGGCCCTAATCATAAATCACAAAAAATGAAGTGTAATGTCTGAGTGTTTAGGGGTAGGGTGATACAGTACTGTATAGATTATACACAGTCTGTACAGTAAAAACATCATTACATCTATAGGAAGTCCGCAGATCGCTGTACAAGTATGTGTGTGTGTTTGCGTGTGTGTGTGTGTGTGTGTGTGTGTGTGTGTGTGTGTGTGTGTGTGTGTGTGTGTGTGTTCTGCAGTATAAAGAAAAGTTTCAAACATGATAACAGAGTTTTATTTTTTAGGTGTGCTATAAACGTTAATGAAAATGTTTGTGTCCAAGCAATATTTGTGCTAAACAACTCTAGAATTCACCTCTTTTTCCATCAACAAAAACATTTTATTGACCGTTGAGGTCAACACCATTGAGGCAGCTGTACAGTATGTAATTCTCATCATCATTTTTTAAAAGTATTTTCAGAGTCAGTAATGTCAAGGGAAAGCCTACAGCTCAGAGTTTGAGGAATCATAAAAATAAGATCCATGGTCTTGAATTTATGAACTGTATGATCATTATTAAAGCAACCTTAGCTAACTGAACCAGCAAAGAATCAAGGTTTCTCATCATCTCCCTTTAAGAATCATCTCATGGCACACTGCTTTCAGCACTAAAACACAAAGAAGTGCTTTATTATTGGCCATTGTGCTGAGCTTATATATTCCCATCATGTCTAGAATACATTGCTTATTAATTCAAACTTGTACCTTAAGATTATTGAAATATTACATATACTTATCATCCGTAGGCTCAAGCATAGGCATATATTTGTTTAAAAATCTATATTGGGTTTACTACCATCATATCTAGAGAATTACTGTACATTTGTAAAAAACCTGTCCTTAGCTATGGCCTACGGTCACAAGATATTTATTTACTGTCTGTTCCTAAAGTGTGGACTGAGATGGTAAAAAAGCTTTTAAATACGCAGCACCTTTTGCATGGAATAATCTACAAAGTTGCAGTTTAAAGAATTGATTTTACGTAATGGTTTTAAAATAAGCTATAAATGACTAAGAGATTAAAACAGGCTTGTAGATGTTTTCAATAGTTGGTTTGTCAGTGTGATTCATGTTAACTGTCAATTGTTTTCTTTTGTTGTCTGTTAGACCCCTGTGTCATGTATACTGCCTAGTCTTGGCCAGGATGCTCTTGTAAAAGAGATTTTTATGTCTTTCCTAGTAAATTAAAGGTTATACTACTACTACTACTACTAATAATAATAATAAATAATAATAATAATAACAATAAATAATAATAATAATAATAATAATTTCTCATTTATTGTGAAATGTACTAGCACTTTCTGAATGAAAATGTTTTAATACATGTTTACAATACATTACTTTTACAATATTTAGTGAAGCTACTGATTGGTGTCATTTAATATCATCAAACAAACATTAAGTTGAAATTTAATGCAAATTTAAAATAATAGGTGACGCAATTTACAAATAACGAAGAAGTTGAAACCCCAATCTTTAAAATATTTTCAATAGATTGAAAATAAAGTGTATTAAAACATGACATATATCTATTTCAAATTATTAGTGAAATGAACTAGCAATTTCTTGGTGAAAATCTTCCAGCGTATTTTGTTTAATATTCAGTGGAGCAACTGTATTATGTTATTTGAAATAGTAATAAACTGACTTGTCATGTGTCAAACAAACATGATATGTAAAGTGAATATTAAATATTAGTTAACGAAACACTTCCTGAGGGTGTAGTGAGAGCGTGCAGGAATGAGCACGTGAGTTAGTTGAGGAGGGCATGCAACGGTTGCCCTGACATTGACAAATTGGAGTAATCTAGCACAGGGCTATTATTTACATATTTATGTTTCGACTTTGTCCTACTATTCCTTCAGGATTAAATGAGCTTCCATTATCAACTACCGTTTCGGTGGTGAGAACATTAATAAAATAAGGCTTTTTGTAGTGAGTCTGGAGTCTGCATTGCTCCCCACGTGTGCATTATTTATCACCTGTCACAGTTTTAAATGCAAATCTTCAATGAACCTGGCTCTGGCTACGAGTCAAAGCACTTGGGTCGTTTTTGGGAAACCCACAAAGTGTTGATACGGTTACACAACATCAGCAAAATTTCCACTGAACAAATTTGAAAGTTTCGTAGTAATTAATCATGTATTGCGTACGCACGCATGCGGTTTGGTTAAAATAGAATGCTGTACGGGTAAAGGTGTCGATGCTTTCGGTGTTTTCATTATTTGAGAACAAATGTTTGGCATTAAACGTGTGTTCTAGTGCCAAACCTTATTAGAGTAAAAGTGTCTTCCTCTCAGCATGGTGTGGAGTAAGAAGCTTTGATAATGAGGATTAGTTTGCATCATGTGTGGCATGTCTGCTACTCAGGAAGCGCCAAACAGCTCCTCTGGGACAATATTCAGTCTGTCTTGCACAGCGCTGTAAAACAAAAAAAATATATAATCTGACAGACGCTGACAGAGATTTAACATTACCATAATGTGCCAAACAAATGTTTAGCTCTTCGCACAGCTGAAAGAGTGCTGATAAGGAGAAATGTACAGGTCAGGAAGTAGCCCACGCTCTTTAAAAAAAAAAAAAGCTTCTTTATTGATTTTGATGGTTGCATGAAGAACCTTTAACAATCTACAAAACCATTTTATAACACAAAAGGTTCTTTAAAATATGAAAGTTTTTTTTTTGAATGTTCCTCACTCTACACTGTAAAAGATAAGTGTGCAACAAAACATGTGTAGATGTTGGTCATTCAAAATACAGACATATTACTTCTATAAATTAATAAAATACAGTAGTTTGCCGTAAAAATGAGAAATTACTCTTACGGTTTGTACCGTGTTTTTAACGGTAAAGTACTGGCAACCACACACAACTGCCGTTTTTTTACCGTAAATTTTACGGATTTATTTTTTACAGTGTAACACCGTGTCCTAACTACATGCAACAGAATGCTGCGACACACAATAAAAGCAAGCTTTTCCATGTTAGAAGTATTTTTTCACCTCACCATACCGGACAGTGACACACAAAATTACTATGTTAGAAACTATTTCTGTTTCTGCGACGTCGCAGCTGAACAGTATAAACTACTATGACAATGATCACCTCAGGTACTGATTATGTGCTTTATTTAGTGTGAAATGTTACTAATGTGAGTTTAAATACGATTTTATGTGACATTTATTGCCATACTGGAAACAGCAGCAGATCTTCTTCAGATCTTTAACATAAAATAACATAGATTGAAAGTGAACATTTGAACTGTGACACATCATTTACTCAGCATGTACTTTTAATAAAGTTAAAGAGGCTTAATATGCATCAATTAGAATATATATGCAAAGATTAGATACACCTTCTCATTTAGCTGGGAGTGAAGTGACTATATTGTGATTCAGAGTATTTGTGGCATTTAAATGCTTCTGTCATGCTGAATATGGTTTGAACAGACAATTTGCTTGTCACTGGAATTTTGTCATGTCACATGCTGTTAGGACACATCTCAAGACAGCGGGGTTCTTTGAAGAACTATTTACTAAAAGATTCTTTATGGAACCAAAAATTTTAATATTTAAAACGCATAATCTGTGGCAAAAAAGGGTTCAGCTTTTCAAATGAGCTACATATACTGTATATACACAGCAAAATATGGGGACCCAAAACAACTCTATGGGTGTTAATTTCAACACTTTGAAAGTGTCTCATGGGGTCCACTCAAAACAGAGTTAAATCAACACTTTCAAAAGGGTTGGCATATTGACACCGAAGTAAGGGTTAATTTTAACTCTGGCCAGAGTTAAAAAATGTAACTATATTTAACACCGCCAGGTGTAATATATTGTTATTTTATTCAACTCTCTTGAGAGTAAATATGGTAAAAAGGTCAAATAGACTGTAAATTACAAAAGAAAAAACATTTTATTTGAAAACATTCACCACTTCAACAATTCATTCAGTTTTTAAAATGCAACAATGTCAAATATGCTTTAAATGTTTTATTAGTACAGACAGTATCAACAAAATATGTATAACCAGTGTTTAAAAAAGGCTGTTTCAGTCCTTTGGTCCAAACTTGATGTTTCATCAGAGCAATTTGAAATATAGCGTCACTCATAGTTTTCTTCTGAAAACTATGTTTTTAACAACTTGGCGTGCAAATCTTTCACTTCTGGTGTTTCCTTGGTCCTCCATATCAAACAGAGCAGTTCTCATCAAGCATGTCCTGTGAATGAAGTGCTTCCCAGCCACAGGATGACCTTTTTATCCATGACGATGTAGCAGCTGCTGATCGCTCGTCTGGTGGTTCCTGATGCACGGATATAGGGTGATGCTCATCTAAGAACTCTTCAAGACTCCAGCATGACTAAGAAAAATGTTTAAAAAAAAATTGCAATCAAATTCTATGATATATTTAAAAGAACATTTAAAGTAAATTAAACATTCAAGAAATCTAAACTCACCTTTTGAAAATCTACATGATGATCCACAACTTGACTCTCCCAGCTGGTTGAGGTGACAGGATATGGAAA